>NW_023629669.1:639-1878 GCF_014905685.2 Nematolebias whitei | reverse complement strand
CCCATAACTAACAGCCCAATCCAGGCAGTAAAGAAACCCGAATCAGCAGGAGGAGGGTGGCGACCAGTGATTAATTTTAAAGCCCTTAACAGACGAACAGTAGCCAACAGAGCGAGCCTAATCAACCCGTAGGGCACCCTAAAAACTCTGCAAGTGAAAAAGTACAAATCCTGTATCGATTTAGCAAATGGATTTTTCTCTCTTAGGCTGGCAAAACAATCATAGGGAAAGACAGCTTTTACACACCAAGGAAAAAGTTATGTTTGGCAGCGGCTACCACAGGGATATAAAAACTCTCCTAAAGTGTTCCAGTTGGTCGTAATAGACGTGCTCAAAGACTTAGGCGCCACAATTTACATCGATGATGTGTTTATCGCAGATGACACAGAGGAAGAACACCTGGAAAGGTTAGCTAAGGTGGTGCAGCAAGTCACAGAGGCAGGATTTAAACTGAATTTGAAAAAATGCCAGCTTGGACAGTTCCAAGTTAATTATTTAGGGTTTCAAGTGACAGCAGACCTAGGACTCACAGAGGGGTATAGGGAGAAACTCGAGCAAATTCAGCCTCCTGAGTCCGAAAACGAATTACAGAAGATCTTAGGACTGTGTAGTTATGTGAGAGATCATGTCCCTAATTATCAGAAATATGCCAAACCACTGTATGCCTGCCTAAAGAAAAAAGAAAATAACAGTGAAACGAACAGTAAGAAACTATGGGTCTGGAAAGCAGAAAACCAACAGGACTTAGAAGAACTTAGGAAAAAGATTCAGGAAGCTGTAAGGCTAGAGCCAAGAAGCCTAATGACAAAACTCATAGCTGAAGTCAGCTGCGACAGTGATGATGCCATGATAGCCGTAAAGAATGAAAATGGTGGATTAGTTACTCTATGGAATTACACCCTGACCTCAGTAGAGAAAAAGTTTCCTCAGGAAGAAAAAGAATTAGCAGTGCTTGCTAGATACTGGGGGACATTAAAAGATTTGGCCCAGGGGTAACCTATTAGAGTAGTGACACAAAGCCAGGTGCACAAGTATCTCAGGAAAGGGACGATAGAGAGTACCAAAGCTACTAACACCAGGTGGGGTAGATGGGAAGATATTCTATTATATCCCAATTTGGAGATGGGCCTGCACAGCCAGTGAGTAAAAAAGCAGCCAAAGATGTGCCCGAAGAATCGAAGCAGCACGACTGGACTCTCTACACGGATGGATCCAAAAAAGGGTCAGATCAGGTAGCAC
>NW_023629669.1:0-539 GCF_014905685.2 Nematolebias whitei | reverse complement strand
AACCTATTAGAGTAGTGACACAAAGCCAGGTGCACAAGTATCTCAGGAAAGGGACGATAGAGAGTACCAAAGCTACTAACACCAGGTGGGGTAGATGGGAAGATATTCTATTATATCCCGATTTGAAGATGGGCCTGCACAGCCAGTGAGTAAAAAAGCAGCCAAAGATGTGCCCGAAGAATCGAAGCAGCACGACTGGACTCTCTACACAGATGGATCCAAAAAAGGGTCAGATCAGGTAGCACACTGGGGATTTATCCTCAAATATCAGGGGAACGAGTTCTGCCGTAGAAGGGGGAGAGTTCAGGGGAGTGCACAAACAGGAAAAGTTATGGCAGTACTTGAAGGGCTGCTAGAATTAACTCACAAGAGAATAAGAACAGCTAAAGTAGTGACAGACAGCCACTATTGTGCACAAGCTCTAAACGAGGATTTAGCTATCTGAGAAGAAAATGGATTTGAAAGTGCGAAGGGCAAAGTGGTAGCTCATCATGACTTGTGGAAGAAAATAGCTGAAATTAGGCTAAATCTGAAGTTAG
>NW_023629668.1:0-1878 GCF_014905685.2 Nematolebias whitei | reverse complement strand
AGTGTGTACCTTGGTCTGAGTTCACCCTGAGGGGAAGTCCAAACCTTGAAAATACACGATTCATTAGTAACATAGCAGTTGTTTGTGGTGTGTCATTAGGAGCTGGTAGGCATTCTACCCATTTGGTAAATGTGCAAGTTACCGTGAGAAAATATTTATTTCGTCTAGTGCTCTTAGTAAGTGGTACAACCCAGTAGATCTGGAGGTCGGACCATGGGAATGCAATGCCTCTACTTTGCAGTGGTGCTCTGTGGAGTGGTCTGGATGGCTGAAACTGGCCACAGACCAGGCGCCCTTTTATGTAGTCCTTGACATCCTCTTTCATTCCAGGCCAATAAGCAATTTGTTTTAATGCTTTCAGCATGGCGTTATCTCCCTTGTGTCCCGCGGACGGGAGGTCATGCGCATGAACTAACATCACCCCCCTGTGGTCATGGGGGACCACGAACACGGGTGAGGACGTCGGTTCATGAGCAAAAGTTAGGATGCCCTTGATTAGTTTTAGCTGTTTGCCCAGCTGAAAGAGGACTTTAAGGTCTGGATTGGAATCCAGGTCAGCTTCGGACGGAGTGTTTTTCTCTGGGTCAGTCAAGTACAGCATCATCGAGTTTATCGCAGGGTCCGACTTCTGAAGTTGGATGATGTCTGGGCCAGTCAGCACGGGTTGTACAGAGACTGTGTTGTCAGCCATCTTGGCTGCAGCCTGTGCACGTGTGACTGCCATTACCTCGGCTGTAGGTTGTACTGACAGAGTTGCGAGCAGCCAGGAGGGGTCAAAGGACCACTCAGGGCCGTCCACAGCTCCGTCCTTGGCTAGGAAGTCTGCAAGGTCATAATACTGCTCGTCATCGCCTAGGACTCTTGAATGTCCTGGAACCTTTTTCCAGTAGACCTGTAGGTCATGTGATGTCACCAAGTGATCACATGCCATGAAAAGCTCTTTGTGTTTGACCACTTTCTTGTTGCTTGTGAGAAAGCCGTTCTGTTTCCACAGAGCGAGATGACGCAAGAAACTAAGTCGAGCGTAATCAGAGTCCGTGCAGATTACTAGCGTTTGAATGGAGCGTTCTACTGCCATCTAGAGAGCTATTAGGATTCCTGCTATCTCAGCGTACTGAGAAGTCTGAGAGCCAAATTTATAGCTAAAAGTGACCTCTTGTTGGTCTTGGAAGAGAATCCCTCCAACACCTGATTTGCAGGTTTGTTCGTGGTGGAATGAGCATCCATCCACGTAAAATGTTGTCATATCTTTGCAGATATTGCTATCAAAGTAGTGGTGATTCGGGTCATCACTTACTGAGGGTTTTTCCGTAGCTGGCGGTTGGGTGGCTGGTACATATTGTGTACATTCCTGGCAGAGTGCCAGGTCGGTGCCCAAATGTGACTTTTTGTTTTGTCCGTAGCGGATGTCTAGGTCAAAACTTTGAAGCACCATGAGCCACATGGCTACCCGTGAGTTTGTCACCACACCATCTCTTTTTTTTATTTATTTATTTATTTTTTATGGCCTCCCTTCTCCCCTTACAGCCATCCTCTCCACACCATTATTATGAAATATTTATTCTAGTGACTATCTAGTGTAGATTTAAAAAAAAAAAATTCATTTATTTTTTTATTTATTTTTTTTATTATTATTTTTTTAATAGGATAAAAAGAAAGAAAAGACAAAGTAAGACTCCAAAATATAAGAAATATACACAAAGAGAGCACACGGCAAAACACCCAGCCACTGTCTGTTCACCTGCAAAGAACATGACAAAACATAGCAACAAAATACATATGTATAAAGAACTTAAAATATTCATGGCTTTGCAGTAAGTTTCCATAAATATATATGCCCATACCTACGCCTATATACATACATACATACACATGAAT
>NW_023629667.1:0-1878 GCF_014905685.2 Nematolebias whitei | reverse complement strand
ATATCTATCCATCCATTATCTTTTGGGTCACAAGGGTCACCGGTGCCCATGTCCAGCAATCACTGTGTCAGGGGTGGGGTACACACTGGACAGGTCGCAAGTCCATCACAGAGCCACATAGAGACAAACAACCATTCACTCTCACTCACACCTAGGGACAATTTAGAGTTACCAATCAGCCCAACATGCCTGTTTTTGGTCTGTGGGAGGAAAGCAGAGTACCAGAAGAAAACCCACGCATGCACGGAGAGAACATGCAAACTCTATTTAGAAAGGGCCCCGGGCCGGGATTTGAACTGGTAGTGATGTCGGGACAGCTTTGCTGCGGACATACTACTAATGAATTATTCTTAAAGCTAGTTCAAGCACAAAGAATATTAATTGTTTAATTAACAACGGATTCTTTCTTTTTTGAGTTAAATTTCTGCCATGTGACCAAGATAACTTGAGAGTGGAGTGTATAATTAGTGACATGAGATGCCATTTTATCTTTGACCCATAAGAATAAATGCGGCCATTTATTTAACAGAATCAAAATTTAACATCAAAACATGTACACTTGATTTGCTGATCTGTTTCTGGTTAATAAACTTAGCAAGTTCAAATAACAAGACAACAGAAGATTACTGATGGAGAATGAACCATCTCTGAAAGCACTTAACTTGATTTACTGAAGAATAGAAGTTTAAAGAGAAGGAGTAGATTTAGATTTAAAGAGGAAAATTTAGATGGATGAAGGAAGGTGTGTTGACCAGAAATGGCACCCTTCCTCTGACCCCACCTCAGTCCTCGGTACACTCAGCGTGTGACGACTTGTTACCTTGGCAGAAGATAAATCAGCTCCGGTACAGAGGTCCATTTCACGCTTCTTTCAGCGTTTCCTGTCAAAGTGGCTGGTAATCATCAGAAGTCGTGACGGAGTACTCCGTTCAACAGAATAAGCTTCCTTAAAAGGAATCTTCATTGGAAGTTGTAGGGCGTTACACCCGGGTGAGTTCACAGCGAGGCAGGCTGTGACTCCACTGAAATGGACGGACCCTTGGCACATGGTCCCATTCCATCAGCTCGCCGTAAGACTGAGTCTTCCAGTAAGACTGAGTCTTCCAGTAAGACCCCTAAGACTTAAAGTTTCAGGAAGACTCGTAAGACTTAAAGTTCCAGGAAGACTGAATAGTTCCAAGAAGTGTTGACTTTTAAAGGGTATCCACTTCCTGTTATTTGGTACTTCCTGATTGGTTAACACAACCAGCAGGGGTGGTGTTTTAGTGATGTCAGAGGGTTATTAGAAGTCAACAGACAGAAGAAATATTTTTAAGAACGGTTAGTACAAAAAACTCTCTGAGAGTTTAAAAAAAAAAGGCACTTCATTCTCATAACTTATTCTCTGACTTTTGACCGACCTCAAATCCACTCCTCATTCAGACAGAAGATTAAAATGCACACTTACTTCGTAAATAGACATTTAACTTGTATGATCTAAGTCTAATGAGGTTTAAAAATCATTAATACTGTTTCACAGTTGATTTAAATGAGTGGTTTACTTCATCATTAGAAATGGTATGAAACAAACACACTTTTGATTATCAAGATATTGTAAAATAGTAATGATAATATAAAAAAAGAAGAGTGTTCTTTCAATTGATTAATTCAGGATACAATTAAATAGTATCTTGATGAGATAATTTGTATTTCTGGATTCAAATCAATGAAATAACAGTTCCTGTCCCATGAAGGTCTTCAGAGACAGACTGATGTCGGAGGTCTAGTTCACTACAAACTGGCAACCTTCTCGCTGCGAGACAGAAGCTCTACCAGTTGCGCCACCATGCTCTCTCTCTCTCTCTCTCTCTCTCTCTCTCTCTCTCTCTCTCTCTCTAA
>NW_023629666.1:0-1878 GCF_014905685.2 Nematolebias whitei | reverse complement strand
ACAAAAAAAAAAAAAAAAACAAAATATCACCACAAAAAAAAAAAAAAACAATTACAACTATGGAAAAAAAAAAAAAAAACCTCATACGCCGGAAAAAAAAAAAAAAAAGCCTATTACTGCCGAAAAAAAAAAAAGCATATTACTGCCGCCATATTACATCTTTAAATAATTACATTACATTTTTTTTTAAAGTAACAGGTGTCACAGTTTTCAAAACACGTGTAAAAAAAATTAAACCTTTTATGGAGATCTTTTTTCAAAAGTGTACAGACAAATGATGACTTGCATGTTATCCTGATGCATGCTCAATAATACTGGTAAAAAAAAAATTCCAACAAAGTTAAGTCAGGTCACCTGTTAAAAAAAAGGAATACAAGTTAAAAACTAAACTAAAAATTAAAAACTTGTTAAAACATTTCATCTTTTACCTAAAAGATTAGTCAGTCTGAGGAGCTGCGGTAAATTCAGTCTTATAAATAGCGCCTTCTCGGATCAACCAGTTTGTTGTTGACATCCAGAACTGACTGTTCACATCATGTGAACAGAAAATATGAGAGCAGCTAGTTCTGGATGTCAACAACAAACTGGTTGACCCGCTATGTGCAGGTGCTGTTTATGAGACTGGGTTTATTGCATCTCCTCAGAGTGACAAAGTCTTTTAGATAAAAGACGAAATGTTTCAACAAATTTTCTAACTTTTGCAGGTGAGCTTTGCAGCTCTTGAAGCTTTCTGTCCAGTGGGTGAGGTGTACAGCCGGACCTTTTTCCCCCACGCAAAGTTTTTCATGGAGGACTTTTTGGTCATGATTTGCTTTGAGTGGGCAGCATGGTGGCGCAACTGGTAGAGCTGCTGTCTCTCAGCGAACAGGTCCCTGGTTCAAACCCCGGTCCAGGGGCCCTTCTGGGTGGAGTTTGCATGTTCTCTCCGTGCATGCGTGGGTTTTCTCCGGGTACTCCGGTTTCCTCCCACAGACCAAAAACATGCATGTTAGGCTGATTGGTAACTCTAAATTGTCCCTAGGTGTGAGTGAGAGAGTGAATGGTTGTTTGTCTCGTTTGTCTCTATGTGTCCCTGTGATGGACTTGCGACCCGTCCAGGGTGTACCCCGCCCCTCGCACAGTGATTGCTGGACATGGGCACCAGCGACCCCCGTGACCCAAAATGGAATAAACGGGTAAAGATAATGGATGGATGGATGGATTTGCTTTGAGTTTTTTAGTTGTCTTGTTAAGATGTTTTTGGGCAAAGGTGAAGGTGTTCCTCAGGTGTTTATTTCGATCGTTCATGTTCTGGTGGTTGGTGTAGGCTGTGGCTACATTGTTTTCACCAGGTTTGTAGCGTTAGTGTAAAGGAAGGGTCGTCTGTTGACCACTCATCATCTTAAAAGTAGAGGCGCCGGTGTACTGATGTGGGGATCTTGCAAGTTGGAGCTGGCAACAGATCACACAGTCTTTAATGTAGTTGTTTCTATTTTTTGTGCATTCTTGGCCAATAAGCACTCTGAGTTTTGCTTTGGTGCAGTTGTGTCTTGAAGATGGGAATTCATGAGCATGTGCCAGCATCACCCCCCTGTGTTCTCAAGGCACCACGAATGAAGGTGAAGCTGTTGGCTTGGGAGCAAATACTAACATGCCCTGGAACATGTTCAGGAATGTCCTGATGCATGCTCAATAATCCAGGTAGAAAAATCCAAAAAAGTTCAATCTGGTCCTCTGGACATTCAAAAAAAACAAAAAACAAAACAAAGCAAAAAAAAAAAAAAATAGAAACGTTTCGTCTCTCATTTGAGAGACTTCCTCAGTCTGAGGAGCTGTATTCAGCTCAGTCTCTTAAATAGCACCTTCTCAGAGTGGATCAACCAGTTTTGCTGCTGACAA
>NW_023629665.1:0-1879 GCF_014905685.2 Nematolebias whitei | reverse complement strand
TCAAACTTGACAATGTATCTGAAAGAATGTTTTCAAGCTTCTCAATATGTCTGAAGTGATGTTTTCAAACTTGCCTTTATGTTCTGAAGTGATGTTTTCAAGCTTGCCACTATGTCTGAAGTGATGCTTTCAAACTTGCCTTTTTGTCTCAAGTGATGTTTTCAAGCTTCCAAATGTGTCTGAAGGGATGTTTTCAAGCTTGCGTTTTGGTCTGAAGTGATGTTTTCACGCTTCCAAATGTGTCTGAAGTAATGTTTTCAAGCTTTCCACTATGTCTGAAGTGTAGTTTTTAAGCTTGCCACTGTGTTTGAAGCGATGTCTTCAAGCTTGCCAATGTTTCTGAAAAAATGTTTTCAAGCTTGTCAATATGTCTGAAGTGATGTTTTCAAACTTGCCTTTGTGTCTGAGGTGATGTTTTTAAGCTTCCAAATGTGCCTAAAGGGATGTTTTCAAGCATGCCAATATGTCTAAAAAGATGTTTTCAAGCTTTGCACTATGTCTGAATGGATATTTTCAAGCTTGCCAATGTGTCTGAGGGGATGTTTTCAAGCTTGTCAATATGTCTGAAGTGATGTTTTCAAGCTTTCATTATGTCTGAAAGTATGTTTTCAAGCTTGCCACTATGTCTAAAGTGATGTTTTCAAGCTAGCCTTTTTGTCTGAAGTGATGTTTTCAAGCTTCCAAATGTGTCTGAAGGGATGTTTTCAAGCTTTCCACTATGTCTGACAGGAAGTTTACAAGCTTGCCAATATGACTGAAGTAATGTTTTCAAGCTTTCCACTATGTCTGATATGTAGTTTTTAAGCTTGCCACTGTGTTTGAAGCGATGTCTTCAAGCTTGCCAATGTTTCTGAAAAAATGTTTTCAAGCTTGTCAATATGTCTGAAGTGATGTTTTCAAACTTGCCTTTATGTCTGAAGTGATGTTTTTAAGCTTCCACTTGTGCCTAAATGGATGTTTTCAAGCATGCCAATATGTCTGAAGTGATGTTTTAAAGCTTCCAAATGTGTCGGAAGGGATGTTTTCAAATTTTCCACTATGTCTGATGGGAAGCTTACAAGCTTGCCAATACGACTGAAGTGATGTATTCAAGCTTAACAATGCGTCTGAAAGGATATTTTCAAGCTTGCCACTATGTCCAAAGGGATGTTTTCAAGCTTGCAAATGTGTCTGAAGGGATGATTTCAAGTTTGCTACTATGTCTGAAGGGATGTTTTCAAGATTGCCACTATGTCTGATGGAATGTTTTCAAACTTGCCAATATGTCTAAAAGGATGATTTCGAGTTAACCTCTATGTATGAATGGATGTATTCAAGCTTGCCAATGCATCTGAAAGGATGTATTCAAGCTTGCCACTATGTACAAAGGGATGTTTTCATGCATTCATATGTGTTCGAAGGGATGCTTACCAATGAGTCTGAAGGGATGTTTTCAAGCTTGCTAGTATGTCTGAAGAGATGTTTACAAGAATGCCACTATGTTTTAAGCAATGTTTTCAAGCTTGCCACAATGTCCGAAGTGATGTTATCAAGCTTGCCAATATGACTGTAGTAATGTTTTCAAGCTTTCCACTATGTCTGATGTGTAGTTTTTAAGCTTGCCACTGTATTTGAAGTGATGTCTTCAAGCTTGCCAATGTTTCTGAAAAAATGTTTTTAAGCTTGTCAATATGTCTGAAGTGATGTTTTCAAACTTGCCTTTATGTCTGAAGTGATGTTTTTAAGCTTCCACATGTGCCTAAAGGGATGTTTTCAAGCATGCCAATATGTCTGAAGTGATCTTTTCAAGCTTCCAAATGTGTCGGAAGGGATGTTTTCAAATTTTCCACTAAGTCTGACGGGAAGTTTACAAGCTTAAAATCTGTTTGAAGGAATGTTT
>NW_023629663.1:0-1879 GCF_014905685.2 Nematolebias whitei | reverse complement strand
GGTGACATTGTGAAGTTTTGTGAATTTACAAAGGCAACCACACTATGCGATGTCAACACATGCAGAGTGTGTCCCATCACTAAGTGGGCTGTCTTTTGTACTAGCTTAGCCACTCCTGCAGCATGTTGTGTGCAGGGTGAATGTCTCTTTTCTGTGTTGTCTAACAAACAGCTGACATACATCAAAACTTTCCTTCCCCCCTCATGTTTCTGAAACAGAACACCGTTAATCACCCCTTCTGTTTCAGAAACATCCAAGTGGAAGGGCCGACCATAATCCGGTAGAGCCAAGTCTGTAGCTCTGCTCATCTGTTGTTTCACCTCATTGAAGACCCTCTCAGCTTCTTCATTCCAAACCAGTCTGGCAGTGGGTCGTCTCATGCCCTGTTCCTTAGCTAAGGCGCGCAAAATCTGGGTCTGTCCTGCATAATTTGGAATGTAATTTCTGCTGTACCCCGTCAGTCCTAGGAATGAGAGCATTTCTTTAACTGTCTGAGGTTTTGAATGATGTAAAATTGTGTCACGGTGTGAAGATGAGAGACCCACCCCTTTCTGAGAGATCATCCTCCCCAGAAAAGACACCTGACGCCTAGTCATCTGTAATTTCTTTTTACTGACTTTAAAACCGGCTGCATGTAGGCATTCTAAAACCTTTGTAGTCGCTTCTAAGGAATCTTGTGCCGTGGGACTCGCAATCAGCAGATCATCAACATACTGAACAAGTACTGTACCGTCCGGTAACAGCACCTCGCGCAAAACTTGTTTCAACACTTGATTGAAGAGTCCAGGTGACAAGGCAAACCCTTGAGGTAGTCGTGTGTATCGCAACTGTTCAACGCGAAATGTGAATGAAAAAATGTCCCTGCAGTCTTCAGCCAAAGGAAGACAGAAAAACGCGTTTGCTAGATCTAGACAGCTAAACCACTCATGTTTTGGTGTCAGATTATTCAGTGCCACATATGGATTTGGAACCGGTACGGTCTGAGTGATCAATAATTTATTGATGGCCCTCAGATCGTGTGCCATACGGTACTTGTCTGTACCTGGTTTTTGTACAGGTAGGATGGGTGTGTTCCACTGTGCGTAAGAGGGTTCAAGTACGCCGCTTGCCTTTAAACCCTGTATTGTTACAGCGATGCCTGCTTCTGCAGCTGGCTTGTGCGGATATTGTGAGATCCAAATTGGGTATGTGTAATGCACCTGGAACTCTATGGGAGGGCAGTCCACCAATCCCACATCTGTGGGCCCCTCCGACCATAATGTCCCAGGCATACTATCAATTAAAGGACCTGCCTGCGGGTGGTCCGTCAGTTCACGACCGTGTTCTCTGGGGAGCACATCATGTTGCATCAAAGCTACATCATGTGCCACAGAGTCGACTGAATAACACTCACAGCTTGCTGAGTACCAGACACGTGGTAAAGGAGTTTGTACCCAATCTGAGGCCCCTGAGGCCTTCTTCACCATCGGCCCTAAGTCTTTAGCCTGAAATTTAGGATTTAATGCTAGTGAAATATGAGGTGCCGCTTCTGTGTCCATCATGTACCACCCCATCTGTTCTGTTGTCAAGTTAACAAACGCCGCTACACCCTCCTTGCCCACAATAATATTACCACTCTCAATAGGCCAGATCTTCTCTGCCAGTTGCTCTGCAAAGTGATCCTGGAAAACTTAATCTCCTCTTCGGTCATAAAAGAGAGTGACATGTGGGGGGTCCGGAGGAGTAGAGTACGGATGTAACGTCAAAAGCCAGGGTCTCCACATTAGATAAGCAGAAAAGACACCCCCTCCACCCATGACCTCAGGTTCAAGCAGTCCCCAGTAGATGTCCACGTATTCATCATGAACTGGTTGTATCACACACTGTGAGTGTGTTGTTG
>NW_023629662.1:1080-1880 GCF_014905685.2 Nematolebias whitei | reverse complement strand
ACACGAGGGACCACAGAGAAGGGACACGAGGGACCACAGAGAAGGGAGACGAGGGACCACAGAGAAAGGACACGAGGGACCACAGAGAAAGGACACGAGGGACCAGAGAAGAGACATGAGGAACCACAGAGAAGGGACACGAGGAACCACAGAGAAGGGACACGAGGGACCAGAGGAAGGGACACGAGGAGCCAGAGAAAGAGGACACGAGGAACCAGAGGAAGGGACACGAGGAGCCGGAGAAAAAGGACACGAGGAACCAGAGAAGGGACACGAGGAACCAGAGAAGGGACACGAGGAACCAGAGAAGGGACACGAGGAACCAGAGAAGGGACACGAGGAACCAGAGAAGAAACACGAGGGATCACAAGGGACTTGGACGGTCAAGGGATCGTCCCAAAGAGTCATTGGTCTGGCAGGCGGCCGGGAGGCTGTCCATCAAACTGGGCCAGGTCAGGGGGGCGGCCGGGAGGCCGTCCAAAACACAGAGCCAAAGGGAACACGGCTTGCGATAAGGAGACCTGGGGAGATGCAGCATGCGACGAGGAAGCCTGGGGAGCTGCAGCATGCAACGTGGAAGCCTGGAGAGCTGCAGCGGGCGGCATGGAAGGCTGGAGAGCTGCAGCGGGCGGCGTGGAAGCCTGGAGAGCTGCAGCGGGCGACGTGGAAGCCTGGAGAGCTGCAGCGGGCGGCGTGGAAGCCTGGAGGGCTGCAGCGGGCGGCGTGGGAGCCTGGAGGGCTGCAGCGGGCGGTGTGGGAGCCTGGAGGGCTGCAGCAGGCGGCGTGGGAGCCTGGAGGGC
>NW_023629662.1:0-1070 GCF_014905685.2 Nematolebias whitei | reverse complement strand
TGGAGGGCTGCAGCAGGCGGCGTGGGAGCCTGGAGGGCTGCAGCAGGAGACGAGGGAACCTTGGAAGCTGCAGCAGGAGACGAGGGAACCTTGGAAGCTGCAGCAGGAGACGAGGGAACCTTGAAGGCTGCAGCAGGAGATGAGGGAAACTTGGAAGATGCAGCAGGAGACGAGGGAAACTTGGAGGCTGCAGCAGGAGACGAGGGAAACTTGGAGGCTGCAGCAGGAGACGAGGGAAACTTGGAGGCTGCAGCAGGAGACGAGGGAACCTTGGAGGCTGCAGCATGAGACAAGGGAATCCTGGATGCTGCAGCAAGAGACGAGGGAAACTTGGAGGGTGCTGCTGCTGTCGACGGGGAGGCCAGGGGAGTTGCTGCTGCTGTCGACAGAGAGGCCAGGGGAGTTGCTGCTGCTGGCAACGGAGAGGCCAGGGGAGATGCTGCTGCTGTCGACGGAGAGGCCAGGGGAGATGCTGATGCTGTCGACGGAGAGGCCTGGGGAGATGCTACTGCTGACGGAGAGGCCTGGGGAGATGCTGCTGCTGTCTGAGAGGCCTGGGGAGATGCTGCTGCTGTCGGAGAGGCCTGGGGAGATGCTGCTGCTGTCATGGAGGCCTGGGGAGATGCTGCTGCTGTCGTGGAGGCCTGGGAAGATGCTGCTGCTGTCGTGGAGGCCTGGGGAGTTGCTACTGCTGTCGTGGAGGCCTGGGGAGTTGCTGCTGCTGTCGTGGAGGCCTGTGGCTCTGCAGCAGATGACGGAGAGGCCTGTGGCTCTGTAGCAGACGACGGAGAGGCCTGTGGCTCTGCAGCAGACGATGGAGAGGCCTGTGGCTCTGCAGCAGACGACGGAGAGGCCTGTGGCTCTGCAGCAGACGACGGAGAGGCCTGTGGCTCTGCAGCAGACAACGGAGAGGCCTGTGGCTCTGCAGCAGACGACTTGGAGGACCATGGAGGAGAATCCTCAGTGGTTGTGGAGAGCGCCAACCCCTCTGGAGATTTGGAGAGCGCCGACCCCTCTGGAGATTTGGAGAGCGCCGACCCCTCTGGAGACGTGGAGAGCGCCGACCCCTC
>NW_023629661.1:0-1880 GCF_014905685.2 Nematolebias whitei | reverse complement strand
GGGAAACACAGACACAAACAGAACCAGCAAATGGTACCATCCTTACAATTTTCTATTTCACCGTATCCCAGCATCCTCCTTTGTCACTTAATCCTTTGCATATTCTCTTCCTGAAGGCAGCCTAACATGCATGTTTTGAACTGTGGTAAGAAAAAGGAGGACCAAGAGACAACTCAAACTTTAAATCCTTTCAAGTCTTTTTTCCCCTATTAAATTTAGCTTTTTTCTGCTTTTGTATACTTTTTAGGTATTTTTCAGTTTTTCTGATATCCATAAATTCATCCATCTATTATTTTCTTCTTGCTTCAAAGTCAGGTTGCCTGTGCAGCAGCTTGAGCAGGGAGGCCCAGACATCTCTTTCCAGAGCCACATTTTCCAGCTCTTTGGGCATTCCCAGAACAACTGAGAGACAGTTTCTCCAGCCTGCTTCTCACCATGGGCAATTCCAGAGTGGAATAAGGTCCAGTCCCTCTGAAGGAGATTGGTTCCAGAGTCCATAAAATGTGTAGAGGTGAGACCAACTACAGAATATCTGGTCAGTACCTCTCTACCTCTCGCATAAGCTCATGCTACTTCCCTGTCAGAGAGGTTACATTCAGTGTCTGTTCAGTAATTGAGTTGCAATAAATTGCAAGTACAAAGTGATTTGTACTTGCTTAGAAAAAAGATGCAGTACTGGTAAATATGGCACTCTCTAATTTTTGTCATTAAAATTTCCACTACCTGAGAAAGATGAGGGTCCAAAGTTTGGTCAATTCAGTAACATTTTTATTTCCAACTGGACTCTTTCTGAGTCCTGGAACCGCCTATTGTGTGAAGGGAAAAGCCTGTACAGTTTCATATATATTTCATCATTTCTTCTTCTTTTGGCTGCTCCCTTCTTAAGGGGTCATCACAGTGAACTAACTCACACAAAGACTTGGTGATTGTTTGTACGCCGGATGTCCTTCCTGACACAACCACAGACCACCGAGCTACCACAGCCCTCTGTGTGGAGCACAGAGCTGCTATCTAGGGAAGCTGGGGGGAGTAGTTGATGGGGGTTAAGGGCCTTGCTTAAGGGCCCAGAGTGGGACAAATGAGGGTGGAGGCAGGTGTGGGAGCTTCACCCTTCCTACCCGCATTTTGATGTTGACACTGTGAGGAGTCAAACTAGCAAACTTTCAGTCAAAGGCCCACATACATACCAATTTATTTATAGAGCACTTAAAACAGCAACAAGGCCAACCAAAGTGCTGTACAAGAGAAAACAAACAGGCACAGCGGACAGGAAAACAAAATAAAAACACAGATACAAATAGCAGCAGAAGCTAACTAAAATGGCCAACAGTGTAGAGTACAGACAGGACCAAAACAAATCACACCGTGTTAAAGGCAAGAGAATAGAAATGGGTCTTCAAGCGAGACTTAAAGACTGAGAGTGTGGGAGCCTGCCGGACACTCAGTGGCAACTCATTCCACAGTCGTGGACCTGCAACAGAGAAAGCCCTGTCACCTCTGAGCTTACGACGGGTTTCTGGGACTGAGAGAAGCATCTGGTCTGCTGACCTCAGAGAGCGCGGTGGGACATATGGCTGCAGAAGATCAGTGAGATAGGATGGAGCGGAACTGTTCAGTGATTTAAAAACATACATGAGAATTTTGAATTGGATCCGAAGGTGAATGGGTAGCCAGTGCAAGGAGGCCAAAACTGGCGTGATGTGCTCTCTATAGCCTATACCAGTTAAAAATCGGGCTGCAGCATTTTGGACCAGTTGAAGACGTGAAATGGAGGACTGACTGATTCCAAACAGAAGTGAATTGCAGTAATCAAGCCTAGATGTTATAAAGGCATGGATCACTGTCTCAAGGTTCTTTTTGGAGAGTATAGGCTTCAGCTT
>NW_023629660.1:0-1880 GCF_014905685.2 Nematolebias whitei | reverse complement strand
CGGTCGCCGCGGACTGCCCCCGGGACCGCTTTCTACCTCCCCGGCGATGGCGGGAGAGTCGGGGGACAGGAACAAAACGGAATTCGTCCTCGATTTCTTCGTCCTCCCCCAACGTCCACCCCGAATAGCCGGGCGAGGCGGACTCAGAAATAGGAGCCTGGTGGGTTCTCCGGTGCCGAGCTCTGTTCTCCTCGAGGACCAGGAGTGGTGAGGACAGGATTTCCACCTCCTGGTCATAATGTCCTTGAGGACGGACAGGCCTGGTGCAGAACCCGCCGCACCGGATTGTAGTCTTGCTCATCACAGGAAGGCTCGGAGGGGAAAAAGAAAAAAGGTAAGTTGCCGAGAGAGCCCTGCCCGCTGGGTTCTGATGTGTGGTCGGGTCGTAATGTCAGGATTTGGTGGACAGGAACGAACCCAGTAGTGCAGACAGGACTCAACTCGGCAGATTACAAAAATAAGTATTTTAATAGTAAATAAAGAACAAAATAACAGCTGACGTGGCAGCAAAACTTACATGTACACGGAAGGCTCAGAGGGAAACTCAGGGAGGACTCAGGAGAGCTCAGGGGAGACGCAGGAGAACACAGAGACCCAACGAATACGACCCGACGAGGAACAAAACAGAACAGGAGGCTTATATACAAGGACAAGACAAGACGTGATTACAACAGCTGTGACGAGACAAAGGTGGCACCAATTAAACTGACGAGGAAACACTAGGGAAACACAGACACAAACAGAACCAGCAAATGGTACCATCCTTACAATCGGGGCGCTCGTGGAACCTGCCGTGGAGGGAGGACGCTCTCCTCCAGGCAGGAGGAGCGATCAGGAGTTACCCAGAATAGGCCAGCACCTTTGGTCTGGCTGCTGAGCGGATCCTTTTTGAGAGGATGGATCTCTCTCAAGATGTAGTGCGTACGATTCAGGATTCATGTGCTACAACCACCACAGCGTTGTTCACATCAAGTGGACAGTTTTTCAGCGCTGCTGTACAGAGAAAGGTTTAGAGGCCATTTCCTGTCCACTAGGTGATGGTCCGTCCTTTCTGCAGCAGCTGATGGACAGAAATCTGGTGTTCAGCACGAGTAAAACTTACACTGCGCCCATCTCTTCCTGTCACAAAATTTTCAGGGACAGAGCAGCTTTTAATCATCTGATGATGAAGCATTTCTTAAAAGGTATACAGAGAAGGCGTAGAAGCCCCCTCATGTCCACTAGACGATGTGCTTTCTTTTCTGCAGCAGTCGATAGACAGAAATCTGGCGTTCAGCACGATTGTCGTACGCTGCAGACCTTTTGTTCTTCTTGTCACAAAGTTGTCGGAGACACAACAACCTTTAATCATCCTCTGATGGAGCATTTTGTAAAAAGGTGTATACACCTACACAGAGAAGAGGTAGAGGCCACCTCATGTCCTCTAGGCGGTGTGCTGTCTTTTCTACAGCAGCTGACGGACAGAAATCTGGCATTCAGCACGATTATCGTATGCTACCACCATTTTTTTCTTCTTGTCACGAAGTTGTCGGAGACAGAACAGCCTTTAATCGTCCTCTGATGGAGCGTTTTGTAAAAGGTGTATAGAGAAGGTGTAGAGGCCACTTCATGTCCTCTAGGCGGTGTGCTGTATTTCTGCAGTAGCTGATGGACAGAAATCTGGCGTTCAGCATGATTAAACGTATGCTACAACCATTGCTTCTTGTCACAAGGTTTTCAGGGTCAGAACAGCCTTTAATCATCCGCTGATGAAGTGTTTTTTAAAGGTGTTCAAGACACAGGCCTGTTTTCATGCCCACTTGCTTCACAGTGGGATTTAACGCTGGTCCTGCGAGCCCTGATCTAGGCTCCATCTGAACTACTGAATCAGGTTCCAATTA
>NW_023629659.1:0-1881 GCF_014905685.2 Nematolebias whitei | reverse complement strand
GTTAATAGCTTGTTTAGAGAACCTTTTCATGATATGCTAATTTTTTGAGACAGGCATTTTGGGTTTTCATGAGCTGTATGCCATAATCATCAGTATTAAAACAATTAAAGACCTGAAATATTTCAGTTGGTGTGCAATGAATCTGAAATATATGAAAGTTTCATTTTTATCATTACATTATGGAAAATAATGACCTTTATCACAATATGCTAATTTTTTGAGAAGGACCTGTATGTATACCATACCATACAATTTTATTTATAGAGAACTTAAAACAGCGACAAGGCCAACCAAAGACCAAACCAAAGACTGCTACCATCATCCCAGTCCCAAAAAGCTCTACAGTGACTGGTCTGAATGACTATCGGCCAGTGGCCCTCACCCCAATAGTCGCTAAATGCTTCGAAAAACTGGTTATGACTCACATCAAAACAACCATCAACATCAACGAAGACCCTCATCAGTATGCATACCGTGAGAACCGATCAACAGAGGATGCCATCTCCTCTGTGGTCCACACTGCTCTCAACCACCTGGAGCAGAAAAACTCTTACGTCCGTATGCTCTTTGTGGACTTCACATCCGCCTTCAACACCATGACCCCCCAAACCCTGATGGACAAATTATCCACACTAGGACTAAGCCCCTCCATTTGCAACTGGGTACTAGACTTCTTAACAAACAGACCACAGTTATTGAGGATCCACAACTTCTCCTCCTCCACCATAATCCTCAGCACTGGCTCTCCTCAGGGATGTGTGTTGAGCCCCCTTCTGTTTACTCTGCTCACATATGATTGTGCAGCTACCCATCCAGGCTGTCACATTTTAAAGTTTGCAGATGATACAGCGGTGGTGGGATGCATCACAAACAATGATGAGTCCAGCTACAGGCAAGAGGTGGAACACCTGGAGAGCTGGTGCAGAGAGAATAACCTTCACATCAATGTGAAGAAGACAAAGGAGATGATTGTGGACTTCAGAAGGAACAAAAACACCTACACCCCCCTGAACATAAGAGGATCTGCGGTGGAAGTGGTCTCCAGCTACAAGTACTTGGGTGTACACATGAATGACAACCTCAGCTGGAGCAACAACACCACCAGCCTGATCAAGAAAGCTCATCAGAGACTCTACTTCCTCAGACGGCTGAGGCGAGCTGGTCTGGGAAGCTCAGTCCTCACCTCCTTCTACAGGTGTGCAGTGGAGAACATCCTGTGCTCCAGCATCAACGTGTGGCATGGAGGCTGCACAGCTGCAGAAAGAAAAGCTTTGCAGAGAGTGGTGAAGTGGTGAAGGCTGCACAGAAGTCTGTCGGAATCAGCCTCCCCACCATCACAGACATCTACACCTCCAGATGCAGGAAGAGGGCCACCATCAAGGGCCATCATGAAGGACCCCACTCACTCAGCACACACACTTTTTGCCCCACTCCCCTCAGGAAGGAGGTTAAGGAGCATTAAGTGTAGAACCACTAGACTGAGGAACAGCTTCTACCCTTAGGCCACATGTACCACATGAGGTGCGAATGACAATAAAGAAACTCTGACTCTGACTCTCTGACTCAAGGTGCTGTACAGACAGAACAACAGGTAACACACAAAGCAAAATACAAAATGAAGAAAATCATAAATATAAACATAAAAACGATGCAGATAATGACGACAAACCAGTGTGGAGCGAACAGGTTCAAAACACAGATCATCTGGTGTTGAAAGCTACTGAATAGTAGTGGGTTTTTAAACGGGACTTGAAAAAAGAGAGGGAGGGGGCCTGTCTGACAAGCAGAGAGATATGTGTGTATATGTGTATATGTGTGTATGTATGTATGTATGTACAGGTCCTTCTCAAAAAATTAGCATATTGTGATAAAGGTCATTAT
>NW_023629658.1:676-1881 GCF_014905685.2 Nematolebias whitei | reverse complement strand
CAGAGCTTGTAGTCTGAGCCAGAACTCTTAATGTGAGCCAGAGCTCGAAGTGTGAACCAGAGCTCAAAGTCTGAACCAGACTCGAAGTGTGAGCCAGGACTCGAAGGGAGAGCCAGAGCTCCAAGTGAGAGCCAGAGCTGGAAATGTGAGCCAGAGCTGGAAGTGAGAACCAGAGCTCAAACTCTAAACCAGACTTGAAGTGTAAGCCAGGACTTAAAGGGAGTGCCAGAGCTCGAAGTGTGAGCCAGTGCTCAAAGTGTGAGCCAGAGCTCGAAGTGTGAGCCAGAGCTTGAAGTGTGAGCCAGAGCTCAAAGTATGAGCCAGAGCTCCAAGTGTGAGCCAGAGCTCCAAGAGTGAGCCAGAGCTCGAAATGAGCCAGAGCTCAAAGTCTGAGCCAGAACTTGAAAAAAGAGCCAGAGCTCCAAGTGTGAGCCAGAGCTCTAAGTGTGAGCCAGAGCTCCAAGTGAGATCTAGAGCTCCAAGTGTGAGCCAGAACTCAAAGTGTTAGCAAGAGCTCGAAGTTTGAGCCAGAGCTCAAAGTGTGAGCCAGAGCTCATAGTCTGAGCGAGAGCTCACAGTCTGAGTCAGAGCTTGTAGTCTGAGCCGGAACTCTTAATGTGAGCTCTGGCTCTCCCTTCAAGTCCTGGCTCACACTTCGAGTCTGGTTCAGACTTTGAGCTCTGGCTCACACTTCAAGCTCTGGCTCTCACCACGAGCTTTGGTTCACATTATGAGCTCTGACTCATACTTGGAGGTCTAGCTCTCCCTTCAAGTTCTGGCTCACACTTCAACTCTGGTTCAGACTTTGAGCTCTGGCTCACACTTCGAGCTATGGCTCACACTTCTATCTCTGGCTCTAACTTCAAGGTCTGGCTCACCCTTCGAGCTCTGGCTCAAACTTCCAGCTCTGGCAGAGAATTCGAGCTCTGTCTCGGACCTCGAGCTATGGCTCAGACTATGACTTCTGGCTCACATTAAGAACTCTGCTCAGACTACAAGCTCTGGCTCAGACTTAGAGCTCTGGCTCAGACTTAGAGCTCTGGCTCAAACTTCGAGCTCTGCCTCACATTAAGAGTTCTGGCTCAGACTACAAGCTCTGGCGTAGACTGCAAGCTCTGGTTCAGAATACGAGCTCTGGCTCAGACTTAGAGCTCTGGTTCACACTTCGAGCTCTGGCTCACACTTGGAGCTCTGGCTCACACTTG
>NW_023629658.1:0-576 GCF_014905685.2 Nematolebias whitei | reverse complement strand
GCTCACACTTGGAGCTCTGGCTCAAACTTGGAGCTCTGGCTCACACTACGAGCTCTGGCTTAGACTACGAGCTCTGGCTCAAACTTGGATCTCTGGCTCACACTTGGAGCTCTGGCTCACACTTTGAGCTCTGCCTCTTTCTTCAAGTCCTGGCTCACACTTCGAGTATGGTTCATACATTGAGCTCTGACTAACACTTCCAACTCTGGCTCTCACTTGGAGCTCTGGCTAAGCCTTCAAGTCCAGGCTCACACTTCGAGTCTGGTTCAGATTTTTTAGCTCTGGCTCACACTTCGAGCTCTGGCCAACACTTCCAGCTCTGGCTCACACTCGGAGCTCTGGCTCACACTTCAAGCTCTGGCTCACACTTGGAGCTCTGGCTAACACTACAAGCTCAGGCTCACACTATGAGCTCTGGCTCACACTTCGAGCTCTGGTTCTCCCTTCAAGTCGTGGCTCACACTTCGAGTCTGGTTCAGACTTTGAGCTCTGGTTCACACTTACAGCTCTGGTTCACACCTCCAGCTCTGGCTCTCACTTAGAGATCTGGTCACACTTCGAGCTCTGGCTCACACT
>NW_023629657.1:1673-1881 GCF_014905685.2 Nematolebias whitei | reverse complement strand
GTGTAAAGACAAATCAATAAGGCACATAGATCTGCACTTGGGTCTCAACAATTATGACAAGTCCTGCTGCTCTCCCAGATGTTGGTTAAACTTCACATCTTTGGAAATTATGTCCCCCCATCGAATCAATAATTGTGCAACAGCTTGATTCCTCCAGCAGCAAGGCTGCTAAACTGCCAGAAACATTCATGAGGACAGGAGAAACCAG
>NW_023629657.1:0-1573 GCF_014905685.2 Nematolebias whitei | reverse complement strand
TTTTTTTTTTTTTTTTTTTGCCTGAGACTGAGTTTTAGCAAATCCCAGATATGTCGCTTCTCATGCTTTTCCACGATAATGTACATACATGTACATCTGCTCATGGTATGACCGACAATCTTTTCGTGTATGTCTTTGGTGCTGCTATTTTTGATGGAGAGGCGTTCACTGCAGCGACCGCAGTCAGCAGCATCTAAAAAAATCAGTCATCTGCTGAGGGGGGGCCTTGGCAGACGGGTATAATTTAAAATTGACACCAGAAACAGAGTGGACAAGAACAAGCTCTCATCTTTATCCTCATGTTTTTATCTTTAGCTACATTTTTTTGTTAGCTCATGTTGGTATGATACAAAACAAAGGCAGTGTCCCATTTCATAGTTGCATATTTTACCCACTACACCTTTGTTATGGTCCTGATGTCCACGAGTAAATGACAGGATGCACAACATATGAAGTCCAGACAATTGTGCATTTAGACAAGACTTTAATCATCAATCACCTGAACAAAATGGCAGACTGAGAGCCCCGGCTAAAACAAACAAAAAGAGGGAGAAGCCCCGAACCAGCCAGCAGTTGACCATCGGATTCAGGCCTCCTCGCCCTATGGTCCGAAAACTAACCCTACAACCAGAAACAGAAAACACGGCGGCTGGTAACTCCCAGTCCCAACACTCAACTCAACAAAAACATTAAGGTGCAGCCACTGGTACCTATGAGCTGGAGCGAGGCTAAAGAGAAGAGCCAGCAATCGTCAGATCAACGTCTCTCTCTGGCCTCCCTTGCTCATCCAGCAGCCCCTTCCAGCCAACCAGCTGTGTAGAGAGAGCACATGAATTATTTAGGCACTCGTTCACACCCTTATAAGTTCAGTTTTAGGATAAAGAGGTAGAGATAACAATGGCTAAATTAAGGCAAAACAAAAAAAAAGTCAAAACTACAACAAGCATCCTAATTAATAATACAGCAAATAACCATATTTCCATTCAAAAGTCTAACCAGGTTCGCCATGCCTCCAAAACTCCATAGTAATATCACATTGCTGCAGAAATCTAAAACTAATGGCGACGTTGACGTTTATAAACAACGTTTTCATGATCCAAGACATTTTCAAGATTCGTTGTTTCGGATGGTGGCAGTCAACTTTGTTTTTCCGTAGACTAGCATTAGCTTGTCAATCCAGTCAGACTTTAACTTTAGTTCTTCTGATTGAGGTCATTCAAAGAGCTACCTTCAGCAGGTAAGATATTAATTGCTCATAACCTTTCTACAGAACCCCATTTAAAAAAGAAAAGTCTGAGCATGCTACTCTGACGAAAAAGCCCATGCTAGTAGTGAACTTAATTTACTTGGGCTTTTTGTTGTTTAATAAAAAAAAAAACAATTAGAATTTCACTTTGGGACATTCTTACACTCCTAGCTGAATATAAAGCAATTATTGATATCATAACACTCATCCTTCACTGTTTTCAGATCTGTTTTGTCCCAGGTATGATTTAGTGAGCGTGCATCGTTTCACTGCTTTGACTACGGCAACGTTCAACATAAACTCAGCCTTCAGAGAAGTCTGTTTTAT
>NW_023629656.1:0-1881 GCF_014905685.2 Nematolebias whitei | reverse complement strand
ACTTTCACTACTCTTCCAGGCTCCGAGGCTTCGATCATCTGCCACTTCCACTACTCTTCCAGGCTCCGAGGATTTGATCCTCTTCCACTTTCACTATTCTTCAAGGCTCCGAGGCTTCAATCATCATCTGCTTCCACTACTCTTCCTGGCTCCGAGGCTTCGATCATCTTCCGCTTCCACTGATCCTCCAGTCTCCGAGACCTCGATCTTCCACTTCCACTGCTCGTCCAGACTACGAGACCCCAATCTCCAACTTTCACTACTCTTCCATGCTCCGAGGTATCGATCATCATCTGCTTCCATTACTCCTCCAGGCTCTGAGGCTTCGATCATCTTCCAATTCCACTACTCTTCTAGGCTCCCAGGCATCGATCATCTTCCGTTTCTAATACTCTTCTAGGCTCTGATGTATCGATCATCTTCAACTTCTACAACACTTCCAGGCTCCGAGGATTCGATCATCTTTCGGTTCCACTACTCTTCCAGGCTCTGAGGCTTCGATCATCTTCCGCTTCCCCTGCTCCTCCAGTCTCTGAGACCTTGATCTTCCTCTTCCACAACACATCTAGGCTCTGAGAATTCGATCATCTTCCGGTTCCACAACTCTTCCAGGCTCAGAGGCTTCGATCATCTTCCGCTTCCATTACTCTTCCAGGCTCCGAGGCTTCGATCCTATTCAGATTCTACTACTCTTCCAGGCTCCGAGACATCGATGATGTTACGCTTCCACTACTGTTCCAGGCTTGAGGCTTCTATCATCTTCTGCTTCCTCTACTCTTCCAGGATCCCAGACATCGATCATCTTCCACTTCCACTACTCTTCCAGGCTCCGAGAATTTGATCATCTTCTGGTTCACTACTATTCCAGGCTCTGAGGCTTTGATCATCTTCTGCTTCCACTACTCTTCCAGGGTCCGAGGCTTCGATCGTATTCCGCTTCCACTACTATTCCAAGCTCAGAGGCTTCGATCATCTTCCTCTTCCACTACTCTTCCAAGCTCCGAGGCTTTGATCATCTTCCGCTTCCAATACTCTTCCAGGCTCAGAGGCTTTGATCATTTTCCGCTTCCACTACTCTTCCAGCCTCAGAGGCTTTGATCATCTTCCTCTTCCACTTCTCTTCCAGGCTCCGAGGCTTCGATAATCTTCCACTTCCACTACTCTTCCAGGCTCCGAAGCTTCGATCATCTTCCAATTCCACTACTCTTCCAGGCTCCCAGACATCAATCATCTTCCACTTCCACTACTCTTCCAGGCTCCGAGGATTTGATCATCTTCCGGTTCACTACTCTTCCAGGCTCTGAGGCTTTGATCATCTTCTGCTTCCACTACTCTTCCAGGGTCCGAGGCTTCGATGGTCTTCCGCTTCCACTACTATTCCAAGCTCAGAGGCTTCGATCATCTTCCTCTTCCACTACTCTTCCAAGCTCTGAGTCTTTGATCATCTTCTGCTTCCAATACTCTTCCAGGCTCAGAGGCTTTGATCATTTTCCGCTTCCACTACTCTTCCAGCCTCAGAGGCTTTGATCATCTTCCTCTTCCACTTCTCTTCCAGGCTCCGAGGCTTCGATAATCTTCCACTTCCACTACTCTTCCAGGCTCCGAAGCTTCGATCATCTTTCGCTTCCACTACTCTTCCAGTCTCCAAGGCTTCGATCATCTTCCGCTTCCAATGCTCCTCCAAGCTCTGAGACAGCGATCTTCTGCTTCCAAAACACATCTAGGCTCCGAGGATTCGATCATCTTCCGGTTCCACTACTCTTACAGGCTCCGAGGCTTCTATAGTCTTCAGCTTCCACTACTCTTCTAGGCTCCGAGGCTTCAATCATCTTCCACTTTCACTACTCTTCCAGGCTCCGAGGCTTCGATCATCTGCCACTT
>NW_023629655.1:964-1881 GCF_014905685.2 Nematolebias whitei | reverse complement strand
TCTTGTTTTTGTCCAGGAACTGGTTGAGAAAGATGAGCTCGGCGTGCGTGTGCACGTCTAACCGGTTGCACAAAATCTTTTAGCTGCAGGCGAGGAAGTCGAGAAGTGTGTGTGTGTGTGTGTGTGTGTGTCCTTGTTTATGCTACTTTGTGAGGCCCATTTTTCCAACTTATACTACATTGTGGGGACCAACTGCTCCTTATGGGGCCCAAAGCCCGGGCCCCATAAGAAGAAGTCCTGTTGGTGGGTTAGGGGCTAGGTTTAGGACTAAGGTGTGAATTGAGGATGTGTTAGGTTTAGGGTTAGGTATGTACTGGTAATGGTTAGGTTATGGATAAAGGTCATGGTTAGGCTATAGAAATGAATGAAAAATGAATGGAAGTCAATGCAAAGGCCCCACAAAGATAGCAAAACAAACCTGTGTGTGTGTGTGTGTGTGTGTGTGTGTGTGTGACAGGAGTAACACGACTGAAGGAAGTTTTCAAACCTTCGTAAAATGTTTGGGCAAGACTTGCTCGTTTGTTCTGAAACGATCCAACCTAAAGTTTACGAGTCGACCTGCAGCGACTCTTATTTTCAGTCAAAACACAAAAACGTTCAGTTTTTATTTTAATTTTGCAGCTTCTAACACAACTCTTCATTAAACAATTGTTGTAAGAGTTTGTCAGTGCAACCAGGGGGCGGAGGGAGTCCGGGTCCGTGGCCTCGGGGTTCAGTTTCTCTATATGCAGATGATGTGGTCCTGTTGGTGTCATCGTGCCGTGACCTCCGGCTCTCACAAGCGTTCACAGCTGGGATGAGGATCAGAACCTCTAACTCTGAGCCCATGGTCCTCATGGTCAGCCCTCAGTTGGTTCAGATCTTACCTCACTGACAGATCCTTTTGTGTCTCCATCAAGGATTTTAGTTCTGCAGCG
>NW_023629655.1:0-864 GCF_014905685.2 Nematolebias whitei | reverse complement strand
TCCACTTCTATGCCGATGACTGTCAAATTTACTTCCCCCTAAGACACAATGGTACATGCTCTATTCAACCTCTGCTCAACTGCCTGGCTGACATCAGGGACTGGATGGCTTTAAACTTCTTGAGTTTCAATGAAAAGAAGTCTGAAGTCATGTTGTTCCCTCCCAACGACACAATCACAAACCACTGCATCGACCTCTCCGCTCTAACCCTGTCAGAAAAACAAAGAGTCACTAATCTGGGTGTGATAATGGACCCTTCCCTGAAACTTAACAATCATGTTAACATGATTGTTAAATCATGCTTCTTCCAGCTGAGGCGGCTGTCTAAACTGAAGCCCATATTGTCCAAAAAGAACCTGGAGACAGTAATACATGCATTCATTACATCTAGGCTTGATTACTGCAATTCACTCCTGTTTGGTATCAGTCAGACCTCCATTGCACGACTACAACTGGTCCAGAATGCAGCAGCCCCATTTTTAACCAGTACAGGCAAAAGAGAGCACATTACACCAGTTTTGGCCTCACTGCACTGGTTACCAGTTCAGAGGTCAGCGGACCAGTTGCTCCTCACAGTTCCAGGAACTCGTCTTAAGCGCAGAGGTGACAGGGCCTTCTCTGTAGCAGGACCAAGACTTTGGAACGAGTTACCTCTGCTTGTCAGACAGGCCCCCTCCCTCTCGGTTTTCAAGTCCAGTTTAAAAACTCACTACTATTCAGCAGCTTTCAACACCAGATGATCTGTGTTTTGATCCTGTATGCTCCACACTGGTTTGTCGTCATTATCTGCATCATTTTTATGTCTATATTCTGATTCACCTCATTTTGTATTTTGCTTCGTGTGTTACCTGTTGTTCTGTCTGT
>NW_023629654.1:781-1881 GCF_014905685.2 Nematolebias whitei | reverse complement strand
GTCTTTATTTAAGAACGGAGCAAATTATTTCACTTAATATGAGTTCACTCTTCACATTAGATTTCTTTGGGGGAGTGGTGGCGCAGAGGTTGGAGAGGTGGGCCTGTGATTCGAAGATCGTCGGCCCCGGCCTCGGCCTCGGCCCCGACAACATCAAAAAATTGTGGGTGGGGTGGGTGAAACACCCCCACCCTCACTCTGGGCCCATGAGCAAGGCCCTTAACCCCCACCATGTGCTCCCTAAACAGGTCTCTCTTGAAAATGAGTTCTCGTGGCACAATGAGACTAACCTGGATAAATAAAGGCTAAATGAAAAAAAATTTGCTCGACTTTGTAAAAAACTATAAGCGACAAAGTCCTATAAACGACACATAGTCCTATAAGCGACAAAGTCCTATAAACGACACATGGTCCTTTAAACGACACATAGTCCTATAAATGACACATAGTCCTATAAGCGACACATAGTCCTATAAGTGACACATAGTCCTATAAACGACACATAGTCCTATAAACGACACATAGTCCTATAAACGACACATGGTCCTTTAAGTGACACATAGTCCTATAAACGACACATAGTCCTTTAAGTGACACATAGTCCTATAAACGACACATGGTCCTATAAACGACACATAGTCATATAAACGACACATGATCCTATAAACGACACATAGTCCTATAAATGACACATAGTCATATAAAAGACACATAGTTCTATAAACGACACATGATCCTATAAACGACACATAGTCCTATAAACGACACATAGTCCTATAAACGACACATGGTCCTTTAAGTGACACATAGTCCTATAAACGACACATAGTCATATAAACGACACATAGTCCTATAAACGACACATGGTCCTTTAAGTGACACATAGTCCTATAAACGACACATGGTCCTATAAACGACACATAGTCCTATGAACGACACATAGTCCTATAAACGACACATAGTCCTATAAACGACACATGGTCCTTTAAGTGACACATAGTCCTATAAACGACACATGGTCGTATAAACAACACATGGTCCTATAAACGACACAGTCCTATAAACGACACATAGTCCTATAAGTGACACATAGTCCTATA
>NW_023629654.1:0-681 GCF_014905685.2 Nematolebias whitei | reverse complement strand
TCCTATAAACGACACATAGTCCTATAAACGACACATGGTCCTTTAAGAGACACATAGTCCTATAAACGACACATGGCCCTTTAAGTGACACATAGTCCTATAAACGACACATAGTCCTATAAACGACACATGGTCCTATAAACGACACATGGTCCTATAAACGACACATAGTCCTATAAACAACACATGGTCCTTTAAGTGACACATAGTCTTATAAACGACACATGGTCCTTTAAGTGACACATAGTCCTATAAACGACACATGGTCGTATAAACAACACATGGTCCTATAAACGACACAGTCCTATAAACGACACATAGTCCTATAAGTGACACATAGTCCTATAAACGACACATAGTCCTATAAGCGACACATAGTCCTATAAATGACACATAGTCCTATAAGCGACACATAGTCCTATAGGACTATGTGTCGTTTATAGGACTATGTGTCGTTTATAGGACTATGTGTCATTTATAGGACCATGTGTCGTTTATAGGACTATGTGTCGTTTATAGGACTATGTGTCGTTTATAGGACCATGTGTCATTTATAGGACCATGTGTCATTTATAGGACTATGTGTCGTTTATAGGACTATGTGTCGTTTATAGGACTATGTGTCATTTATAGGACCATGTGTCGTTTATAGGACTATGTGTCGTTTATAGGACTATGTGT
>NW_023629653.1:0-1881 GCF_014905685.2 Nematolebias whitei | reverse complement strand
CATATTTCCTTATCACCCACAAAGCTGCTGGGCTGATTGAAAGAATGAATGGACTGTTGAAAGAAATGTTGAAAAAACTAAGTGTGAAACATGACTTAACAAATTGGAAAATGAATTTGGCACAGGCTGTTTTTAAAATAAACAACAGGCCAATTGCCCCTGGAGTTACTCCAATGAACAGAATGGTTCAGGTGCCAGTCACACCTGACAAAGAACCAATTAGAATGTGGAAAATTGATGACAGAGCAGAACTTCCAGTCAGAGCAACGCCTGGCTCTGCAGGACTGGATTTAAGAGTAATGGAAACTATCACCCTAGTCCCAAACCAAATTCAAGTTGTACAGACAGGTTTGGGACTGCAATGCCCGAAAGGAATGTATGGGCACATCTTACCCAGATCGGCTTTATCCCTGAAAGGGTTAACAATCCAGGCTGGAGTAATTGACTCAGACTACCAAGGAGAACTGGGAGTAGTCTGCAGATTCCAGGGCAATGATCCCCTGGTGCTGCAAAAAGGAGATAAAGTGGCACAGTTACTGATTAAACCATGTGATATGTCATCAGTGGTAGAAATTACAACACCCACTCATCCTACTGTCCGAGGGACAGGGGGATTTGGGTCCACTGACAAGGTGGGAGCCAAGGTTTGGGTCAGACAGGAGAATGGCCCACCTCGAGCAGCAGAAATTATAGCACAGGGAACAGATGCCATTGTCTCGGTGTTATATGCTGGGGAAGAAAAATGGATAAATGTACCAATTCATAAGTGTTATAAAAGAGAAAACTAACTCTTCTCTCTCTTCTTGTTGAAAGCAGTCTTCTTGTCCCCACAGCTTGATGCTCTCCTGGTCTTGGTTGTTTGGACGATCAAGGTCGCCCCGAAGACAACATGAGAAGCATTGGTGGCAAGCACCCATCCGATGGGAGTGCAGGACCTTTGGTCATCGTGTACCTTGTCGTAGGTGCCACGGTCCTGCTGGAGAACGCCTTCTCGCTGACACCGGGACAGGTGCTGATTGAGGTGGAACAAGAAAGTTTCAGCATCTCTTGGGCGGGAAATAACAAAGCAAACAGAACACAAGCACATTTCACATGTCCAGCCCAAAAGCAATGTAAAATAGCCAATGTATCGAGTGACTGCAAGATCTACATGTGTAAACAATGTGCACGCAATGGATTTGATGTCCCTCTCGTATCAACAGGATGCTGGCTGATGATAGAGGCCGAGGTGCCTCTGTGTGTGACTAATGGACGTGCCCAATGTACTTCATCAACACAAAATGGGACCAAGTTTAATTGGATAGCAAACAACACTGAAATAAGGTGGTTGGAGAACGCAACGATGATAAGTGGGAGGGGGCGCTTTGGGGTCCCCTTTTTGACTTTGTCAAATAAAACAAGATCAACAGAAACACATCTAGCCCCAATTGTCCACTCATGCACTCAAATGGCCCAATCTATATTGACTGTACATGTGCATTGGAAAATACGTTTTCCTCCTCTGCCACGCTGCTCTAGGATGAAACGAGCGTGGTATGACACACTCTTAGGAGGAACAGGAACAGTACTGGGTGTGTCCAATGCAATTGATCAAGAGGTGACAAGAACTATGCTTTCAAACACAGGGCGGCATGCATCACTGGCTGTCCATCAGATTGGAGTTTGGATGCCTTCATCTGTGCTGACGCAGGCTGAAACAGCGAAAATTCTTCTGAAAGAAATGAAATGGGAAACGAAAATGTGGTCTGAAACTGAAACAATTCTTGAAAATATTACTGAAGCATTAAATTGGACTGTGTGTACCTTGCAATCTTTCCAAGCACAGCTGCAGAAAGAGCGTTTCCAAAGGGTGGTTACTACATTCAATCATCATGAGTGGAG
>NW_023629652.1:0-1882 GCF_014905685.2 Nematolebias whitei | reverse complement strand
CACACACACACACACACACACACACACGCCTTTGGTGCCAGGACAACTGGTGAAATTTTATGGTACTGACAGATACAGTGCTATGTCTGGCCAGTCCTCCCCCAGTGTTCAGTTTTCTGTGTATCACATGACACATACACACACATACATGACTAACATTGGACATCTTAATAAATATGGAAGATCAGTTACAGCTCAACCTGATGGCTGGAATGAAATAAAAGTAAACTGGGAGAATTGGCTGACCACCACAATCCCTCCCCCTCACGCCCTTACAGAAGGAGGAAAACCATCTGGAAATGGGAGGAAAGACACTCGTATACTCAGTACAGGAATGGTGCAACACTTAAGAAAATTAAATCCAAAGAATTGTTTTTCTATGCAGTTTAATCTGACAGAAACTCCAACAAATGGCTGTGTACGTATCTACCTGTGGCCCAGTCCAAAACAAAACATAATTCTCCTGTTGACTGCTGGGACACCGCACCGCTATAGTTGAAGTTAATTCCTGGGGATTTCCATTTACAAACATTTGCTTTATTTAATGACCTTTTCCAGCTGCTGTTGTGAAAAATTAATTCTCTGCCATGCTTCCTTGTGTACATAGCAATGGAGGGGACACACACGGACATACACACACAAACCGGTGGCCCACATGTAATCCATCATCCTTCACCGGCAGTGCACCTTTTCCCTACGGATGACAGTACACCCCGTATCCTCAACCCCTCTTCTCTCTTCCATAAACCTCTTTCCAACTGAAGATATCTATCTATCAAACAATCACAGCTTGCCAAGACCCCTCCTCTATTAAAAGCACAAAAAAATGGGAGAAGCAGAGACAAAAGATAGATGGAGGAAGAGATAGCATGAGTGAGCAGGAGATGAAATCCAGGTAATGCCAAGCTCGTCGGTTTTTACTTCCTTCAGTGTTAGCATGCTTCACAGCACATAATGACTTTTTCCTTCTCTCCCGAAAGCTTAAGAAAAGAAAGGAGGTTGAGGAAAACAGTGGAAATGTATTGTTATATTAACATAGCCAAACCTCCACCACCCTCCAAGCCCCCACCCCGTTCTCCACTCTCACTATCTGACTCCACTCCTCAACTCCTTCAGCCTGCAGGCATGCCTACCTGGCTCTGTTAATTTCTATTGTCAGCAGGTCTGAAGCGAAGCAGACAATCAGGTGTGAGCGTCAGCTCTAGGGCCTGCAGTCACTCTGCGGCTCCAATTTAAAGGTCAGCTGATAAGCGGCCAGATTCATGCATAATCTGAGCAGCTCTGCAGTCAGACTGACAGGCTACTCAGCAACAAAAAAAAAACACATTCACACAACAAATGCACACTTCACATGCACAGTCTGACCTAGTCAAACTTTTTACTTGTCATACTTTATTTTGCATTTCCAACGTGTGTGTGTTTTATTCCAGCTAAAGGTGCTGTAGTTTTACCTTAGTTTTTTTTTCATCAGATCAGGTAATGTACTTTCACTAATTGCTTGAGAGAAGTGCCTCAATAAGAGCTTGGCTTTGCATTTGCTGATTTGTTCATTAATTTGTACATAGTGACTTTTGCTATGTGAAGCACTTAGGGGAATTATAAGATCCATTATTTAAGTGGCACAAAGTCCTTAGGCTGGCAGTATGCTTGAAATGAAATAGAATTTGGCATCTTTGTTGAGGCAGTTTTCCTTTTAAGCAAGCGTCTTTTCGATTGCTGCAGCATGCAAAGACTTAAAAAAAACTTACTTGACTTTGTTTACTTTCCCATTACACCAAATCAACTGGAGAGTATGGTTCTATGGGTGTGTTAGGCTTTATTTCTGAATGTGACTTTTTTGTATCAAGGACATTTCTACACACCAATCATTAGATTTAATGTA
>NW_023629651.1:0-1882 GCF_014905685.2 Nematolebias whitei | reverse complement strand
CTGAGCCCGCGAGACGATCCACCGCTGGGGGTGGATGCATTTGCTCACAGCCCGTGGCCCAAAACGCTTCTGTACGCGTTTCCCCCACCTCCTCTGATTTTACGGTTCCTGAACCGAGTTCAGGAGGAGGGATTGACAGCTCTCCTGGTGGCTCCCGAGCGCGTGAACGCACCATGGTTCCCAGTCCTGCAACGTCTGTTGTCGGGTCGTCCGTGGGAACTGCCGTGGAGGGAGGATGCTCTCCTTCAAGCAGGAGGAGCGATCAGGAGTTACCCAGAAATAGGTCAGCACCTGTGGGTCTGACCGCTGAGCGGTCCCGCTTAGAGAGGATGGGGTCTCCCTCAGGAGATAGTGTGCACAATTCAAGATTCACGTGCTGCATCTACCACAGCTCTGTACACATCAAAGGGGACGGCTTTTCAGCGCTGGTGTACAGAGAAAGGTTTAGAGGCCACCTCATGCCCATTAGGAGGCGTGTTGTTTTTTCTACAACAGCTGACGGATAGGAAGTTGGCATTCAGTACGTTTAAAACGTACGTTGCAGTCATCTCTTCCTGCTACGAAGGGTTCGGAGACAGAACAGCTTTTAATCACCCGCTGATGAAGCGTTTTTCTAAAAGGTGTACAGAGATGCAGGCCTGCTTTATGCCCACTTGCTCCACAGTGGGATTTAACGCTGGTCCTGCAAGCCCTGATCAAAGCTCCATCTGAGCCTCTGGATCAGGTTTTCACTTAAATTATTGTCTCTTAAAACAGCCCTGCTGCTGGTTTTAACACCCGCTAAGAGGGTAAGTAATTTATCTGCCCTCTCTGTTGCTCCGTCATGTCTTAGAATTCAGGCTGACGGGCAGCTCAGCTGATTTAAGACCAAACCCAGTTTTTATGCCTAAAAACATCACAAGCTCTTTTAAATCAGAAGAAGAAGCATCTTTTCATCTTCTCTGTCCGGTGCGGGCGTTGACGTGTTACATAGCGCGCACAGCTGCATTGCGTCAAACTCAACAATTGTTTGTGCATTATAGAGATGCATCTGCAGGTCGCCCGTTATCCATCCAGCGCTTGTCACACTGGCTGTGTGAGGCCATTTCTGAAGCCTACAGAGCATCAGATTTAGAGCCTCCTGTCAACCTCAAAGCACACTCCACCAGGGGTATCGCATCTTCGACTGCTCTGCATAATGGTATGTCAATGCAGGACATTTGCACTGCGGCTGCATGGTCAACACCCTGCTCATTCATTCGCTTTTATCTACGTGATGTGACGGCTCGTTCCATGACACATTCTGTCCTTAGTGCTCTAACAGAATGAATATTGTTGTTCTCATGGAACTCTGTTTAAGCTCACTTCTGTCTGCATGCATTACAGTGTGAGATGTTGTTATCAGTCACAAGTTGTGTCTGTGATTTTTGGTTCTATTGTCACTAATCAGTTTATGACTATTGTTACCAATCAGTTCATTTGACCAATAATCAGTTCATTGATATTAATCGGTTTATACTGATCAGCCATGAACCAGTTGGTTCATGCCCCCCCCCCCCCCTCTTTTCAACATCTTCTCCACGTTGAAAGTTTTCCGGGGCGTTCATGCTTTGTCAGAACGCATAGTTACACAACATGCGTCTGTGCATGGCACATAATTACGCGATACGTAGTTATGCACACGGGGAGCTGAGTGACGAGACGTTTTTTGGGCAAGCTTCCGCTTCTTACTGTGTTCGAATGGACCCAGTGAGGCGAGGACCACATCCGCTTCGCCCTTTACCCATCAGCGACAGCCTTAAAGGGCGAAGCCTATATGACATAGAACGTTGGTTACGTACTGTAACCCCAGATTCTATTAATATAGGCGTAGCCCTTTAAGCGTCGGGCCTCACTGGCTCCT
>NW_023629650.1:0-1882 GCF_014905685.2 Nematolebias whitei | reverse complement strand
CTGTACAAGTTGGATTAATTTAAAAATATAGCTGATTGGCGTGTCACAGCTAAATGATAGCTGATATGGGAACAGGGATAGCTGAAGATCTTTCAAATATTTGCTGATAGCCGTCGGAGGCCAGACAGAAACGGAGATGGGAGCAGACACAAGGTTAAACAAAACAATTTTCTGTATGATAGGAAGGAGGCAGTGAACTCTGAAACAGAGAATGGTTTGAATCTCAAGGAAAGAGGGGACATCACGTGTACGAGCTGTAATTAACCAGGAGATGGAGTCAGAGTGAGTCAGCTGGAGAAGGTTGAATCATCTTGGAGTCAGCTTAGACAGTGGAGGGTTGCGATGTCAAAGCGAACGAGTGGAAGAGAAATATTGTAGAGGTGGCCTTAGTGGTACTGAACAAATTAGATTAACTTTCTTCTTGGAATTGACAATAAACTCAGGTTTTAAACTCAACTGCGAAACAACAGAATAAAATGAGTAATGGACAAAATCCTTGACACTTGTAAAATATAGAATTTTTTATTCTGGTCAAACAATACCTTTCCGGACTCAAATTGAAAAAGTTAAATACGTTAGGAAACTAAACTCAAATTGAAAAAATTAGATTAAATTATACAGCCATAACTAAACTCGAATTGTAAATACTTGGGTTAAATAAATAAATCTTAATTGTACTCGAATTGAAAAACTTCAGTTTAAGTAATCAGTCCACATGAGTTGATCACATATTGGAAATGTTTAGCACATAGGAGCTGTTTCCTTCTAAGAGCTGCAGGGACTAGGTTATTTAGGGGACGACGACAATTCTAGTGGGTAAACGCCATGATTTTAACTTTATTATTTGAGACTTCACACAGGTCCTGGGAGTGCAAAAGGACAACAGAGAGGTGTACATGGTGAGTTTAAGAAGTTGTACTTTGTGAACAAAGGGCATGTACACGTTTTTGTGCAGTGATAATGGACTCTGTGATGTCTTGAAGGGTATACATAGTCTTCATTGATTTGTATTAAAAGTATCTTGTTTGTGATACAGTGGAAAAGCATAGTTATGACAAGAGATGATTTGCAGATTGGTTATATAACAATAAAGTGATTACATATTAACATGCTGCCTAAATTTACAAGGTCTGGACGATAATGTGGCCCTGGGAGTGGACTTGACTGTCAGGTGATGTGTCAACACACATACTCTACAAGATGGAGGACATTGTTTGGAGGGGAATATTTTATGCAGTAGGCGTAAAGAATTGGCTTGTGCAGTGTTTAATGAAAGCTTTCACTCTTGTGTAATTGGGCGGTTAAAACATCTTTTGTACAATCCAGGACACCAGAATAACTCCTTGGGGTAAACGCTGTGCTTCCAGAGTAAAACTTGCTAACTAACGATTAATGTGGATAACAGATGAATGTGGAATCTGGTTTTAATAATTTGATTATGTTTTTTCTTCTCTGCAGCTGGAGATGACAGAACTTTGGAGTGGGAGGATGAGTCTAATTACACCCACAAAACATAGAAGGTAGCATTTAACTGCATACAGCATCCATCTGAGTTTTGATCAGGACTCTCGAGTGCCGGGGGCCGGATCGGATACAAATGTGTTCAGGCGGGCGCTGACGTTGAGTCTGTGAAACTGACCAATGGGACGGTTCGAATGAGTTGTCAGTCGAGCACAACTGGCAAAACAACAAAGACCTTTTCAGCCAAGTAACGTGACTTTTCAAAGATCTAACAGTCCAAGAGCGAACTGAACTAACTGCCCGGAGGGGGTGATGGAGTTTGTACACAGCAAGAACATCCAGTCAAGACTTGCTGTATGCTGAGATATGAACTGCTGCACAAAGCTGAGCTGGTCTCCAGACAGACGGAGACGAATCTGGG
>NW_023629649.1:929-1883 GCF_014905685.2 Nematolebias whitei | reverse complement strand
ACTTTCATATATTTCAGATTCATTGCACACCAACTGAAATATTTCAGGTCTTTAATTGTTTTAATACTGATGATTATGGCATACAGCTCATGAAAACCCAAAATGCCTGTCCCAAAAAATTAGCATATTTCATCCCACCAATGAAAGACAAGTGTTTTTAATACAAAAAACGCCAACCTTCAAATAATCATGTTCAGTTATGCACTCAATACTTGGTCGGGAATCCTTTTGCATGAATGACTGCTTCAATGCGGCGTGGCATGGAGGCAATCAGCCTGTGGCACTGCTGAGGTGTTATGGAGGCCCAGGATGCTTCGATAGCGGCCTTAAGCTCATCCAGAGTGTTGGGTCTTGCGTCTCTCAACTTTCTCTTCACAATATCCCACAGGTTCTCTATGGGGTTCAGGTCAGGAGAGTTGGCAGGCCAATTGAGCACAGTAATACCATGGTCAGTAAACCATTTACCAGTGGTTTTGGCACTGTGAGCAGGTGCCAGGTCATGCTGAAAAATGAAATCTTCATCTCCATAAAGCTTTTCAGCAGATGGAAGCATGAAGTGCTCCAAAATCTCCTGATAGCTAGCTGCATTGACCCTGCCCTTGATAAAACACAGTGGACCAACACCAGCAGCTGACATGGCACCCCAGACCATCACTGACTGTGGGTGCTTCACACTGGACTTCTGGCATTTTGGCATTTCCTTCTCCCCAGTCTTCCTCCAGACTCTGGCACCTTGATTTCCGAATGACATGCAAAATTTGCTTTCATCCGAAAAAAGTACTTTGGACCACTGAGCAACAGTCCAGTGCTGCTTCTCTGTAGCCCAGGTCAGGCGCTTCTGCCGCTGTTCCTGGTTCAAAAGTGGCTTGACCTGGGGAATGCGGCAACTGTAGCCCATTTCCTGCATACGCCTGTGCACAGTGGCTCTGGATGTTTCTACTCCAGACTCAGTCC
>NW_023629649.1:536-829 GCF_014905685.2 Nematolebias whitei | reverse complement strand
GATAGCTGCATTGACCCTGCGCTTGATAAAACACAGTGGACCAACACCAGCAGATGACATGACACCCCAGTGACTGTGGAAACTTGACACTGGACCTCAAGCAATGTGAATTCTGTGTCTCCTCTCTTCCTCCAGACTCTGGGACCTTGATTTCCAAAGGAAATGCAAAATTTACTGTAATCAGAGAACATAACTTTGGACCACTCAGCAGCAGTCCCAGGCGAGATGCTTCTGACGCAGTCTCTTGTTCAAAAGTGGCTTGACCTGGGGAATGCGGCACCTGTAGCCCATTT
>NW_023629649.1:0-436 GCF_014905685.2 Nematolebias whitei | reverse complement strand
TCTTGTTCAAAAGTGGCTTGACCTGGGGAATGTGGCACCTGTAGCCCATTTCCTGCACACGCCTGTGCACGGTGGCTCTGGATGTTTCTACTCCAGACTCAGTCCACTGCTTCCGCAGGTCCCCCAAGGTCTGGAATCGGCCCTTCTCCACAATCCTCCTCAGGGTCCGGTCACCTCTTCTCGTTGTGCAGCGTTTTCTGCCACACTTTTCCCTTCCCACAGACTTCCCACTGAGGTGCCTTGATACAGCACTCTGGGAACAGCCTATTCGTTCAGCAATTTCTTTCTGTGTCTTACCCTCTTGCTTGAGGGTGTCAATGATGGCCTTCTGGACAGCAGTCAGGTCGGCAGTCTTACCCATGATTGCGGTTTTGAGTAATGAACAAGGCTGGGAGTTTTTAAAAGCCTCAGGAATCTTTTGCAGGTGTTTAGAGTT
>NW_023629648.1:168-1883 GCF_014905685.2 Nematolebias whitei | reverse complement strand
CACCTGTCCCCACCTGTTTCCACCAGTCTTCGCCTCTTTTCACTTGTCCCCACCTGTTTCCACCTGTCCTCACCCGTTTACACCTGTTTTCACCTGCTTCCACCTGTTTCCACATGTCCTCACCTGTTTTCACCTGTCTTCACCTGTTTCCACCAGTCTTCGCCTGCTTCCATCTGTTTCCACATGTCCTCACCTGTTTCCACTTGTCCTAAATTGTTTTCACCTGTCTCCACCTGTTTCCACATGTTTCCACCAGTCTTCACCTCTTTTCACTTGTCCCCACCTGTTTCCACCTGTCCTCATCTGTTTACACCTGTTTTCACCTGCTTCCAACTGTTTCCACATGTCCTCATCTGTTTCCACCTGTCCTCACATGGTTCCACCTATTTCCACCTGTCCTCACCTGTCTCCACGTGTTTCCACCTGTCCTGACTTGTTTCCAACTGATTCCACCTGTTTTCACTTGTTTGCACTTGTCCTCACCTGTTTCCACTGGTTTCCACTGTTTCCTGATTTCCTGTCCTCACTTGTCCTTACCTCTTTTCACCTGTTTCAACCTGTCCTCAGTTGTTTCCACCTGTTTCCACCTTTCCTCAACTTATTTCACTTGTTTTCAACTGTTTCCACCTGTCCTCACTTTTTTCCACCTGTTTCAACCGTCCTCACTTATTTTCACCTGTTTCCACCTGTCCTCATCTGTTTTCACCTGTCCTCACTTGTTTCCACCTATTTCCACCTGTCCTCAACTGTCTCCACGTGTTTCCACCTGTCCTGACTTGTTTCCACCTGTCCTCACCTGTTTCCACCTGTCCTCACTTGTTTCCACTTTTTTTCCACTTATCCTCACCTGTTCCCACTAGTTTCCACCTGTTTCCTGGTTTTCCTGTTCTCACTTGTCCCTGCCTGTTTCCACCTGTCCTCACCTGTTTTCACTTGTTTTCACCTGTTTCCACCGTTTCCACCTGTTTTCACTTGTTTTCACCTGTTTCCACCTGTCCTCACGTGTCCTAACCTGTTTCAACTGGTTTCCACCTATTTCCTTGTTTTCCTGTCCTCACTTGTCCTTCACCTGTTTCCACCTATCCTCACTTGTTTTCACCTGTTTCCACTAGTTCTCAATCGTTTTCAGCGGTTTCCACCTGCCCTCACTTGTTTTCACCTGTCCCCACCTGTTTCCACCAGTCTTCGCCTCTTTTCACTTGTCCCCACCTGTTTCCACCTGTCCTCACCCGTTTACACCTGTTTTCAACTGCTTCCACCTGTTTCCACATGTCCTCACCTGTTTCCACTTGTTTTCACCTGTCTCCACCTGTTTCAACATGTTTCCACCAGTCTTCACCTCTTTTCACTTGTCCCCACCTGTTTTACTTGTCCTCATCCATTTACACCTGTTTTCACCTGCTTCCACCTGCTTCCACATGTCCTAACTTGTTTCCACCTGTCCTCACTTGTTTCCACTTTTTTTCCACTTATCCTCACCTGTTCCCACTAGTTTCCACCTGTTTCCTGGTTTTCCTGTTCTCACTTGTCCCTGCCTGTTTTCACCTGTCCTCACTTGTCCTCACCTGTTTTCAACTGTTTCCACCTGTCCTAACCTGTTTTGACTTGTTTCCACCTGGTTCCATTTGTCCTCACTTGTTTTCACCTGTTCCACCTGTCCCCATCTGTTCCACCTGTCTTCACCTCTTTTCACCTGTTTCCACCTGTCCTCACTT
>NW_023629648.1:0-68 GCF_014905685.2 Nematolebias whitei | reverse complement strand
CTCACCTGCTTCCAACTGTTTCCACATGTCCTCATCTGTTTCCACCTGTCCTCACTTGGTTCCACCTA
>NW_023629647.1:0-1883 GCF_014905685.2 Nematolebias whitei | reverse complement strand
GCAGTGTTCCACCTCTCCTGTTCATCACCGTTACTGAGCTCTTGGCTATCTCTATAAGAAGCTCCAGTCTTCATGGTTTGCAGATGATGAATGAGAATATTATTATAAGTCAGCGAGCAGACGATACAACTCTGTTTGTAAAAATAAAGATCAGATTCCACTGGCGATCCAAACAGGAGAAGCATTCTCCAAAGCATCAACGCTTCAAGTTACATTTGGAAAAGTGTGAATTAACGAGCGTTCATGATTGTTCTCAGTCATCTTTTTACAACATACTGGTCAAACTGGAGGTTCGATACCTGGGCACTGGGTCACAAAAACTACAGTTGTGTCAAAGTGAATGTTGAAAATAATTTTACTAAATGCAAAATGATTTTAAATAACTGGTCACAAAGAGACTTAACTCTTTCTGGTAGGACACGATGAACCAACATGGAGACTCCATCAAGACTGGTTTACCCTGCGTCCTCCACAGCTATACCTCCAAGAATTATTAAAGAAATTAATCAATTAAACTTGAACTGCATTTGGAGAAATAAACATGATTATATCAAAAAAAGGAGATGCAGTTAAAAATGAAGATGGTGGATTAAAGCAATAGATGTTGAAATAATGAATGTGTATTAAAACTCATTCAATGGTTTCTTTAAAATGCTCCTGAGGTTTGGTTTGTTGTCCACACTTTGGTTTGTAATAAAGTTGGAGGTATTGACTTCCTGTTAAGACGTGACTTTGACATTCTTCAGTGACCTGTTAAAGGATCTGTTTTTCACCAACAGGAGTTATTAAATTGTAAAATATCATCCAGATGTCATAGCTCTGCTCTCTGTCAGCTCCTCTGTCATGCTGCACACTCAGTAATCACTCAACTCATGTCACCTGTCACCGCTCATTATCCCACAGCTCCACCACCTGGTCCAGTCAGTACTTAAGCTCACTCATTCCTCTCAGTCTGGGCCAGATTCTCTATCCTGTCTCATCAGCAGTAGACTTTCCAGCATTCCATTGATTGACTCATCACGTTCATGACCCTTGCCTTGACCACGACCACGCTTTTGCCTCAGCCCTCGTCTGCTTTTGCTCATCTGATCAGGTACCGACTCATGCTCTTGTTTTTTGACTCTCTTTTTGGATCATGTACTGGATACTTCTGCTGAACAACTGACTTCACGGTATGAACTCTGCCTTTCCCTTCTGACTGTTTTTTGGATCACGGATTAAAGGTCAAGCTCATTCTGTATCACGGACTTATCCTTACCCCTGAATCTGATTCCCACAGATTCATTTCCCCAATTAGTCTCTTTCCCCCTGCATCTACTAACCTTTATCTTTTAGTTGCAAGCCTGTTGGACTCCGTTCCAGTGGACCTTAACATCAGTTCTACTTCTACTGGCAGCCCGCCACTACAACACTACCCAATCACGAACTACCAATCAGAAGATCGGAACCAGCCCAGAACCGGACCTACTCCAGAGTTTTACTTTATTTCACAATAAATCTTTTAACCCTCTCAGTGGTTGTTGTTGTTGTTTGCGATCCGGCCTCTGGTTCATGACACCAGACATAACTTCAGTCCTCATGATGTTCCTTGTTGGAACAACAGAGTCGTTCTACACAGAAGGAAGTCTGTGTTCATGGAAACATGGACGGAGAAGCAAATCACTCACTCATCTCATGGATGAAGAGGGAAATCTATATGAATATGAAGAATTCATTAAAATATATAATTTAATCTGTTCCAAAAAAAGACTATGACAAAGTAATCACAAATATACCAATTGAATTTGTTCAGTTAACAAAGAACAATTATGAAACTAAACCAACAATTAGTTTACAGAGCATTAATCTCAATGGACTAATTTAATACACAAAAAATGCAACAA
>NW_023629646.1:0-1884 GCF_014905685.2 Nematolebias whitei | reverse complement strand
TCCCAACCAGAGCATGTGGTGCGTTCAATGACTCTTGTTTGTTTGGTTAGCTATTTTATACATTGATAATGGATTAATGGAGGACAGTAAAATATTACATTTAATAACAACCTGATTATAAAATCACGTGTCAACAGAGAAGTAAAAAGAAGAAAATATGGAGCAGGAGATGAGGAGGATAAAACAGAAAAACATGTAGAGAAACAAAAAATACTTTAAATCCAGAATAAGGAGGATGGATTGAAATAAAAACCCACCAATCAGGAGCCTTGTTCGTCCTGAGCCGCGCACGCACTCCCTGGCTCGTTCGTCCGGTCGTTCGCGCGCTCACACGCACACGTGCACGCGCACAGGGGGAGGAGGAGAGCAGAGTGGGCACTCCGCGAGCCGTGCACAGAAGCTTTGCCCGGGTGAGGATGGCAAAGGGCGGAAGGAGGAATGTAAAAAGGATGGAGATGAGGAGGAACGAACTGTAACGCGTTTTTGGGTCTTCTTCTCCACTCACCAGCTGTCATGCGCGCTCGGGAGGGGGCACGAGGACAGGTAAGATAAAGAAAAAGAAAACAAGTTTTGCCCTGCAATGTTTTGAATTTATTTTAATTTTTTTGTGATGTTCTTGTTGTAAGTTGGTGTTTGCATCAGTGCGCGTGTCTCGCAGAGACGGGCGTGTGCCTCTGCAAACAGCCTGTTTCTCTTCACTTATAGAAGCAGAACAAGAGGAAGAGAACACAAGTGTTCCTGGTGAAGGACTTTGACAGCTCCCCTGCTAAATTAATTATGAAATAATTCGTGTCCACGAGCGGGAGGGGGATAAGCAGAAGAGTGCGCGTCAGGCATTTTCCCTTCACGCGTGTCATTTGGCTCTCGCGCCTCTTTTCTCCAGGGGTGTTGCAACCCAGCGCGTCGTCGGACTTCTCCTTGGATGACAGACAGGCTGCATGCCAACAGAGCCCCGGACTTCCAGGCTGCCCCGAGCCCCCCCTTCTAAATGCGCGCGCCGCACCAGTGTAGCCAGGCTGAAATTTACGCGCACTGCAGGAAACAGGAGTCCACTCATTGACTGCAGCCTCTCTCTGGAAGTCTGTCCAGGCTTCCTCCCCCCATCGCCTCCTCCTGCTGTGATGAGGAAGCGGAAAATAGATGAATAAATAACAAATAAGGGATGTGTTGAAATGAGTGTCTCGTGCCGTGCATGCTGGGGAATGCTGTGACAGGTGTGAGGGGCAGTGTGCAGGGACGTCTCACCCCCACCCCATGCTCCCCTGGTTTAATGTTGCATTGACTGGCTTCTGCCCTGCTCTCGTTTTGTTATCTAAAAGGAGCTCAGCTCTCTGATGGGTTTCAAAGTGATGTGCACCAAAACATTGAAGAAGAAACAAAATGTCAAGGTTTGAGGTGCAGTGTGTGAAGAAGAGGCGCCCGGTGATGTCGCTTCCCCTCCTTTCTGTTTACAGACATCACTTTGACCAAACACTGCACACTCGTCTAATGTGATTGGGAAAGACAGTGCGAGGGTGAACTTAGATGTTTTTCTTTTCCCTAATTGGGGCCTTAGGACCTTTTAAGGTCTCCCTGTTGCAGTTAATTACAGTTGGTCTAAGTTAGACATATGGGCTGGATAAGGGCAACAACAAAATAGCTCTCTAACTCCATTAGCACTACATCTTTTGGCTGCTTTAACTGTAACATGTAAAAATGAAAGATAAACAGAGTTTCAGAACCAACACATAACATTCTCATCTGTTCTTCTGCCAACACCAATGTGATATTTGATTGAGGATGAAACATTTAATCATCAAGCATACCACACCATTTTAATATATGATAATAAAGGACCACATGTCTCACATTCTCTCACTGTTGAGAGTTGACGCCAGCAGAACC
>NW_023629645.1:0-1884 GCF_014905685.2 Nematolebias whitei | reverse complement strand
CCAAGCAGAAGATAATTAATGGATAATAAACTTAACCACAGTTTAAACCGCACAAGGTGTGCAAAGAAACAACTCCTACGGGACAGCGTGATTGAATCTGACAACCAGGGTGAGGAGGAGCAGTGAAACGATGTTTCTAGTTGCTTAGTCACTACTCTTGTCGATGTTGAAACGTTGTTTATTTGGTTTTGATATTTGTTTCTGAGCACCTCAGTAAGAATGAGTTTTGTATGTATTTTAGTTGGAGACTGAAAAGGACTTTAACTATGTCAACATGCAGTTCACTCGTTAAAACCTAATCGTTGAAGAGTCAATGTAGTCAATGCTACCTTAAGTACCATAATTTACATTGGTCTCACCATCTTCAAGCCGAACCTACTTGAACAATTCTATTCGGGGGGATAGTTAATTCTTTTTAATGAGTCTCGCCATAGACTCCAAAAACATTTATGGGGAAACCAAACACCCAATCTCAAGTCGTTCGTCTAAAAGGCAACAGACAAGTAAACCAACTATAGTGGCCATGTAAGTCTAACATAGACAAAGTTAGCGATGGTGGTATAGTTGGAACACCCTTCTATAAGTATAGACCCCTATAACTACCCTTTTCAGCATGTTCCACCCCTTAACTGGTAGCTGTAGCTGTTCCCAATCATAATAGCTTACACACCAGGTGCATATAGGTTAAGGCCTTATGTAAAATCCCCTTCATAAGCCCACCTTAAACCACTTAATTGCATGACACATAGAACCAGAACGGCACCGACTGGACGTCACCCAGCGACTACCTTCGCTGGAGGGGACCTGCAATCCTGACGTTGGTCTCCAACCTGCATCCAGTGGCCGCATCTTCAGTTCAATCGAAGGGAATCTTCTACATGCTGATTAATCAACAACTCCAATCGTTGTGGAATTACCGTTGTGGATTATATGACTTTGGTTCCATAGGATTACCTTCACTGTTTCCAAAGTGGATTATAAGCTTTATCACAATGGGATTACCTGCAACCATTATGGAATGTACAAATTTTCATTTTGATTTTTGGTGTGCACCTGTGGAATATATCAAGTTCAGGGACATTCGGAGGTATATGGTCGTGTTGGAACTCATCCCCAAGGACAGGTGATGACTCCCAAAAGGGGGGACTGTAGTGATCCAACCTCCTCTTGAAGTCCTCCACAGTTTGCTTGTGAAACCCCCAGGATGAACAGTGGACTGCTGGTTCATCGTTCTGGATCCTGGACACAAAATCATCTCTTTAAGAGAACTTTCAATTGACTCAAGTCATTTAATCATAAGTCATTTAATCATAAGTCATTTAATCAGACATTCTAATCAATGTGTTATGATTCATGAATGAATAAGAAAAGAGGAAAAACAGCAATTTCATTTCTGTGTCTTTTTCTCTGTGATTAGGCTACAACATTTTTAAGTGAGTAATGATTTTTAAATCTCATTTAGACTTCTTATAAGAAATGTGTAAGTGAATGTCTCTCAGAAGTTCAAGGACAGGACAATGTCTTCTGTGTCTGGAGTGTTGATTCTCTGTGCAGACGAAATATTCAGTAATCAGAAAACACTGGCGTCTATCCTCTGCTATTTTCTTTCACTAACCCCAAAACAATTCTCAGTAACCTTGGAGCAGGAGTGTAAAACGCTTTGCTTTGAGAGGTTACAGAGAGTTCTGCTGAGAAGGAAGACGAGTGTGACTTTGCAAGGGTGAAGTCCACGGTGGTCATTTTCTGAAAGATGACACCTGTCTGGAGTGTTGGTTCAGGTCATCACGCCAAAGACCTATTCAACATCTCAGGAGTTCAGCACGTTTGCTGAAATTCCACTTAACTTAATCCTATCTTTCGGGGAAGTTTATTTTGGAAGCTGGG
>NW_023629644.1:0-1884 GCF_014905685.2 Nematolebias whitei | reverse complement strand
AACCTTCACATCAATGTGAAGAAGACAAAGGAGATGATTGTGGACTTCAGAAGGAACAAACACACCTACACCCCCCTGAACATAAGAGGATCTGTAGTGGAAGTGGTCTCCAGCTACAAGTACTTGGGTGTACACATAAATGACAACCTCAGCTGGAGCAACAACACTTCCAACCTGATCAAGAAAGCTCATCAGACTCTACTTCCTCAGGTGGCTGAGACGAGCTGGTCTGGGAAGCTCAGTCCTCACCTCCTTCTACAGGTGTGTAGTGTAGAGCCTCCTGTGCTCCAACAGCAATGTGTGGCACGGAGACTGCACAGCTGCAGAAAGAAAAGCTTTGCAGAGAGTGGTGAAGGCTGCACAGAAGACTGTTGGAGTCAGTCTCCCTACCTTCACAGACATCTACACCTTCAGATGCAGGGAGAGTGCCACCTGCATCATGAAAGACCCCACTCATCCAGCACACACTTTTTGCCCCGCTCCCCTCAGGAAGGAGGTTGAGGAGCATTAAGTGTAGAACCACTAGACTGAGGAACATCCTCTAACCTGAGGCTGTTAGACTCTTGAATCTCTAACCAGAATAATCACTGTGAAAAATCACATCATGTTGCTGCTGATCTGTTTCATGTTGATGTGTTCATGCTTGCTCATGTGCTCACACAGACCCATGCTAATGTTTGTGCTGCTGTCCAACATAATATTCTTATTCTATTAGTGCTTAGTGTATTTTTAGTTTATGTTTTTCTTAGTTTATATCTTAGATGTTATTGCTCTTTTTCTTTTACATTTTATTGTTGGATGTAACTGGGACCCTGTGTACATAATTTTGCTCCACCACATGTGGTGCGAATGACAATAAAGAATCTCTGACTCTGAACTCTCTCAAACATTATTGTATGAGAAAGATTCAAACTGTTTGGCAGTAAATTCCCTCCATGAAACCCTGATCTCTGCTGTAGAGCCACTGCGTCAAAGTAAACAATTGTCAAATCCTGTAGGAAGTCATTTTCCAGTCAGTCGTATTAAAACATAATGACTTCATGACCCCAAGCAGCCACTTAGTTTGTTTATGCCTCAGGCTGGCCCTTAGTGGGCTGAGCCAAAAAAAAAAAAAAATGCCGTTTTTATAATTCATCCAAACACATCTGAGGGCATCATCATGGCAAAACACAACACATAATGTAATATCAGCTGTTTGACCTTGTGTGATGTATTCTCATTGATCCGTAAAGTTCTGCACACAAACTAAACCAGATCAGGGGCTGCTTTGTGGATTTAAAGCAACTTATTTTTAAATACTTTTCTTGTATAAAACTGTTAACAGACAGCTTAAGACAATAAATGAGCTCTGCTCAAAAGGAATAGTTCAGAAATGAAGACATGTGACAGTATGCAAAGCTGTCAGATGAAATGAGTTGTTTTGTTGAAGAAATACTGGATTAATTAATGATATCTGTTTTGAACCTTGTCTTTCCTTACTAAAACATTTAATATTTATCAGAAGCTGTGATAGTGTGTATGAGCGACAGCAGCTTCAGCGGAGCAAATACTGAAGACAGACCCTTTATCCCAGTCCATTTATCTTTTAAATTTTAATGAAGCGAGTCTCATTAATGTTTCTAATCATCTGTGGGTTAACAGTATGATTACAAAAAAAAGGAAGGGTGTAAAACATGCACATACTGTCTGGAGGAACAGAATATGATGTGACTGCATTTCTATATCCCAAGTCTTTCTTGTGTGGAAAGAAAAAACATCCATCCATCCATCCGTCCATCCATCCATCCGTCCGTCCGTCCGGATGTCCATCCATCCGTCGGTCCGTCCATCCGTCCATCCATCCATCCATCCATCCATCCATCCATCCATCCATCCATCCATCCA
>NW_023629643.1:0-1885 GCF_014905685.2 Nematolebias whitei | reverse complement strand
GGAGGTATGCCCTAAACCCAACAGGAAGTCGGCCATTTTGGGTCAAACGGTCATTTTTGGCCGTTTTTCACTTTGAACGAACTCCTCCTAGGGATTTTGAGCGATTGCCTTCAAACTTGGTTGATATGCCCTTAAGACATTGGGGAGTAAAAGTTATCAAAAGATTGCATTTTTGTTTTGTTAAAGGGGCGTGGCCAGGGCTCAAAATTGGGCTTCACACCATAAATTTCCAAACGCTATAACTTTCACATTGAAAAATGGAATTGCACCAAATTTGGCATGAGTCATCCCTGTCTGATGCCCGACAATACTCTTGGTGAAATTTTGATGTCTTCAAAGCCCCGCCCCCTCAGAACAGGAAGTCACTTTTTTTGCTTGGAATGCTCCCTCTCTGAAACCCTTGACCCAATCAGGATGATCCTGTGTTAGAAGACAGATAACAAGTTGGTCTGACTTGTTGTAAAGCGTAAAGCGTTTTCGCTGGAGGATGTGGGCGTGGTGGTATGGCAAATTCAGAAGTGACGCCGTTACAATACGTTTGGCTCTAAATTCCACAGATTTGATCCGAGGTTCATCAAAAGCACTATGATCAATCATTACCCACCCCTTGAACAGGAAGCCACGATAATTGCCCAATAGCCTCCATAGCGCCCCCTAGAAATTTTTAAAACCTCAGCCCCAAGCCATTTTTTGACCGATAATTCTGAAAATAGGTGAACATCTGTTTTGTCACAGGACCTATGAAAAAGTCTCTTAGAGCCCCAGTCCAAAACCAACAGGAAGTCGGCCATTTTGGGTCAAATGTTCATGTTTGGCCATTTTTAATGGCAAATTTTAACGAACTCCTCCTAGGGATTTTGAAGGATTGCCTTCAAATGTGGTTAATAGGCCTTTAAGACATTGGAGACTAAAAGTTATCAAACACTTTCGGTTTCGTTTTGTTAAAGGGGCGTGGCCAGGCCTCAAAGTTGAGCTTCACGCCATAAATGTCCAAACGCTATAACTTTCACAATGAAAGACCGAAATGCACCAAACTTGGCAAGCCTCATCCCTGTTGGATGTTCGACGATCCACTGTCATCATATTGTGATGTCATCAAAGCCCCGCCCCCTCAGAACAGGAAGTCTCTTTTTTTAATTGGATTGCTCCTTCTTTGACACCCTTGACCTAATCAGGATGATCCTGTGTTAGAAGACAGATAAGATGGTCTGACTTGATTTAAACTACAAACAGTTATAGCTGGAGAATGTGGGCATGGCCGTATGGCGAATTAAAAAGTGACGCAGTTGCAATACGTTTGGCTCTAAATTACACAGATTTGAGCCCAGGTTTACCAAAATCACTATGATCAATCATTATCCAACCCTTGAACAGGTTTCCATGATAAGTGGCCAATAGCCTCCACATCGCCACCTACATTTTTCCAACGGTTATATCTCAGTGATACAACATCCGATCTGAACCAGATTTTTGCTGCGTCATTATTGAGTATTTATGGACACATTGGTATTGTGGTTTAACATATGACTCAAGTGCGCCCCCTAGATTATTTAATCAGTTATATCTTAGTGATATATCATCCGATCTGCACCAGATTTTGGGTGTGTGATTAGTGAGCACTTATGGACACATTGGTATTGTTTTACTTTTGACTCAAGTGCGCCCCTACATTATTCCAACTGTTATATCTCAGTTATATATCATCCAATCTGTACCAGATTTATTGTGCATGACCAGTGAATCATTCTGCACACACTGGGATTGTTCTTTAACATTTGACTCCTGAGCGCCCCCTAGGTTATTCTACAAGTTATATCTTAGTGATGTATCATCCGATCTGTACCAAATTCATGGTGTGTCATTATTGAGCACTGATGGACACATT
>NW_023629642.1:0-1885 GCF_014905685.2 Nematolebias whitei | reverse complement strand
ATGCCCCCGCTGAGACGCTCCAGACCGGTACAAAAGAAAGTTAAATGTTGGAGCCAGGACAGTGGACCCATACTGAGAGATTGTTTTGATCGAACAGACTGGCAGGTTTTCAGAGAAGCTGCTGAAAATGGAGGTTCGCTTGATCTTGACCAATACACATCCTCAGTACTGGGTTACATTAGTACATGTACTGACACAGTCTCCACTATCAGATATGTTAAAAGCTACCCAAACAGAAAACCTTGGCTGAATGCAGAGGTGCGTACCCTGCTGGAAGCCAGGAACACTGCCTTCAGGTCTGGAAACTCAGAGGAGCTGAGTAGGACAAGAAAAGAGCTGGTTGCTGGTATTAAGAGGGCCAAGGCCACATATGCAAAGAGGATCGAGGGTCAATTCATCTCACAAGACCCTCGGAGCATGTGGAGGGGCATTAAGTGCATAACAGATTATAAAGGAAGGAGTGAACAATGCCCCAAAGACCCATCTCTGCCTGATGCCCTCAACAAGTTCTATGCACGCTTTGAAGACCCGAACAGACCACCCAGCACCAGACTCACCTCGCCACCGGATGAAGAGCATCTCAGCGTGACCTCAGCAGAAGTAAGGAGTACCTTCAGGAGGATTAATCCGCACAAAGCAACTGGCCCAGACAACATCCCCGGAAAAGTGTTGAAGGAATGTGCTGATCAGCTCTGTGAGGTGCTGGCAGACATCTTTAACACCTCACTTACCCTGGAGACAGTTCCCACCTGCCTGAAGACTGCCACCATCATCCCAGTCCCAAAAAGCTCTACAGTGACTGGTCTGAATGACTATCGGCCAGTGGCCCTCACCCCGATAGTCGCTAAATGCTTCGAAAAACTGGTCATGACTCACATTAAAACAACCATCAACATCAACGAGGACCCTCATCAGTACGCATACCGTGAGAACCGATCAACAGAGGATGCAATCTCCTCTGTGGTCCACACTGCGCTCAACCACCTGGAGCAGAAAAACTCTTACGTCTGTATGCTCTTTGTGGACTTCACATCCGCCTTCAACACCATGATCCCCCAAACCCTGATGGACAAACTATCCACACTAGGACTAAGCCCCTCCATCTGCAACTGGGTACTAGACTTTTTAACAAACAGACCACAGTTAGTGAGGATCCACAACCTCTCCTCCTCCACCATAACCCTCAGCACTGGCTCTCCCAGGGATGTGTGTTGAGCCCCCTTCTGTTTACTCTGCTCACATATGATTGTGCAGCTACCCATCCAGGCTGTCACATTGTAAAGTTTGCAGATGATACAGCGGTGGTGGGATGCATCACAAACAATGATGAGTCCAGCTACAGGCAAGAGGTGGAACACCTGGAGAGCTGGTGCAGAGAGAATAACCTTCACATCAATGTGAAGAAGACAAAGGAGATGATTGTGGACTTCAGAAGGAACAAAAACACCTACACCCCCCTGAACATAAGAGGATCTGCGGTGGAAGTGGTCTCCAGCTACAAGTACTTGGGTGTACACATGAATGACAACCTCAGCTGGAGCAACAACACCACCAGCCTGATCAAGAAAGCTCATCAGAGACTCTACTTCCTCAGACGGCTGAGGCGAGCTGGTCTGGGAAGCTCAGTCCTCACCTCCTTCTACAGGTGTGCAGTGGAGAGCATCCTGTGCTCGAGCATCAATGTGTGGCATGGAGGCTGCACAGCTGCAGAAAGAAAAGCTTTGCAGAGAGTGGTGAAGGCTGCACAGAAATCTGTTGGAATCAGTCTCCCCACCATCACAGACATCTACACCTCCAGATGCAGGAAGAGGGCCACCTGCATCATGAAGGACCCCACCCACCCAGCACACACACTTTTTGCCCCACTCCCCTCAGGAAGGAGGTT
>NW_023629641.1:0-1885 GCF_014905685.2 Nematolebias whitei | reverse complement strand
GAGCAGTGGAAGTGGATGACCGAGGTCCCAGAGCCTGGGAGAGTAATATATGTGGAAGATTGTGGTCTCAGAGCCTGGAGGAGCTGTGGAAGTTGAAGATTGAGGTCTTGGAACCAGGAGGAGCAGTGGACATTGAAGATCAACGTCTTAGAGCCTGGAAGAGCAGTGGAAGTGGAAGAACGAGGACTCAGAGCCTGGAGGAGCAGTGGAAGCTGGATGTCTCAGTGCCTGGGAGAGCAGTGGAACTGGAAGATGGAGGTCTCGGAGCCTGGGAGAGTAGAGGAAGTTGAACATCAAGGTCTAGGAGCCTGGGAGAGCAGTAGAAGTGGAAGATCGAAGTCTCAGAGCCTGGAGGAGCCGTGGAAGTTGAAGATTGATGTCTCAGAGGCAGGAGGAGCAGTGGAAGTGGAAGTTCAAGGTCTCGGAACCTAGAGGAGCAGTGGAATGGGCTCGGAGCCTGGGAGAGCAGTGGAAGTGGAAGAACGAGGTCTCGGATCTTGGAGGAGCTGTGGAAATGGATGATCGAGGTCCCAGAGCCTGGGAGAGCAATATATGTGGAATATTGAGGTCTCAGATCCTGGAAGAGCTGTGGAAGTTGAAGATTGAGGTCTTGGAGCCTGGAGGAGCAACAGAAGTGGAAGATCAAGGTCTCGGTGCCTGGAGGAGCAGTAGAAGTGGATGATCGAGATCTCGGAACCTGGAGGAGCCGTGGAAGTGGAAGATCGAGGTCTCAGTGTCTGGAGGAGCAATGGAAGTGTCTCAGAGTCTGGGAGTGCAACCGAAGTGGAAGATCAAGGCCTCGGAACCTGGAGAAGCAGTGGAAGTGGATGATCGAGGTATCGGAGCCTGGGAGAGCAATGGAAGTGGAAGATTGAGGTCTAAGAGCCTGGGATAGTAGTGGAAGTGGAAGACTGAGGTTTCAGAGCCTGGAGGAGCAGTGAAAGTAGAATATTGAGATATCGCAGCCAGGAGGAGCAGTGGAAGTCAAAGATAGTGGTCTCAGAGCATGGGAGAGCAGTGGAAGTGGAAGATCGAGGTCTCGGAGCCTGGAGGAGCAGTGGAAGTGGAAGATAGAGGTCTCGGAACATGGGAAATTAGTGGAAGTTGAAAATTAAGCTCTCAGAGCATGGGAGAGCAGTAGATGAGGAAGATTGAGGTCTCAGAGCCTGGAGGAGCTGTGGAAGTTGAAGATTGAAGTCTCTGAGCCATGAGGAGCAGCAGACGTGGAAGATCAAGGTCTCGGAGCCTGGAGGAGCAGTGGAAGTGGAAGATCGAGGTCTCAGAGCAAGGAGGAGCAATGGAAGTGTCTCGGAGCCTAGGAGTGAGTAGAAGTGGAAGATTGAGGTCTCGGATTCTGGAGGAGCAGTGGAAGTCGAAAATTGAAGTTTCAGAGGGTGGAAGAGCAGTGGAAGTGGAAGTGGAAGATCAACGTCTCAGTGCCTGGATGAGCATTGGAAGTGGAAGGTCAAGGCCTAGGAGCCTGGAGGAGTAGTGGAAGTTGATGATTGAGGTCTAGGAGCCGGGAGGAGCAGTGGAAGTGGAAGATCAAGGTCTCGGAACCTAGAGGTGCAGTGGAAGGGGCTTAGAGCCTGGGAGAGCATTGGAAGATTAAGATCGAGATCTCAGGGAGAGCAGTAGAAGTGGAAGATCGAGGTCTCAGAGCCTGGAGGGGAAGTGGAAGTGGAAGATAAATGTCTTGGAGCATAGGAGAGCAATGAAAGTGGAAGATCGAGGTCTCAGGCATGGAGGAGCAGAGGAAGTAGAAGATCGAGGTCTCAGAGCCTGGAGGAGCAATGGAAGTGTCTCGGAGCTTGGGAGAGCACTGGAAGTGGAAGATCGAGGTCTCGGAGCCTGGAGGAGCAGTGGAAGTGGTAGATCGAGATCT
>NW_023629640.1:827-1885 GCF_014905685.2 Nematolebias whitei | reverse complement strand
GGTGTTTCTGTGGGAGCCGGATCCGCCGCCTCACCTCTCAGGTTTTCGGTGGGGGCGAGGTCCGACGTCCCGCGGGGGCTCCGGTCCACTTCTGCTCGGTTCGGCGGGTCCGGTTCGGTTGACGTTACAGGGGCGGATTCCGTGGACTCACCCTCCAGGTTCTTGGTGGGGGCGGAGTCCGGCCTCTCGCCGTCACATCGCGCCGCGGCTGTCCAACCCGGCCTGTCCGTACCTCTGGGGCATTCTTCCAGTGACTCTGTGGGGGCGTGTTCCGCCGCCCCACCTCTCAAGTTTCCGGTGGGGGCGACACCTGACTCCGCGCCATCACTTAAAGACACTGGCCAATCAGTCACATATTCACCCCAGGTTCTTGCATTCATAAACCAGTCTTTATTAGATTTATTTACTAATGCTAAAAATAACCCGGACTGCTCAAGAGTTATATTTTCTTTAATGGAGAGGTTTTTGCTTTCATGGCCCGGTCTCGTTCAGCTCCCAGAGTATAATCAGTTATTAATAGAAATTAGGACTCTCAGCACACCCAGGATCACTAATACTCATTCTGAACCCATAATTCATCCTGCACCCATCACCTTCGCCGCACCCAAGGTCTCTCCGTCGTCTGCTGCAGAGCCACAGGTCTCTCCGTCATCTACTGCTGAGACACAGGCCTCTCCGTCGTCTGCTGCTGAGACACAGGCCTCTCCGTCGTCTGCTGCTGAGACACAGGCCTCTCCGTCGTCTGCTGCTGAGACACAGGCCTCTCCGTCGTCTGCTGCAGAGCCACAGGTCTCTTCGCCGTCTGCTGCGGAGCTACAGGTCTCTTTGCCGTCTGCTGCGGAGCTACAGGTCTCTTTGCCGTCTGCTGAAGAGCTACAGGTCTCTTTGCCGTCTGCTGCAGAGCTACAGGTCTCTTCGCCGTCTGCTGCAGAGCTACAGGTCTCTTCGCCGTCTGCTGCAGAGCTACAGGTCTCTTCGCCGTCTGCTGCAGAGCTACAGGTCTCTTCGCCATCTGCTGCAGAGCTACAGGTCTCTTCGCCATCTGCTGCAGAGCTACA
>NW_023629640.1:0-727 GCF_014905685.2 Nematolebias whitei | reverse complement strand
GGCCGGCGCTCTCCAAGTCTCCAGAGGGGCCGGCGCTCTCCAAGTCTCCAGAGGGGTCGGCGCTCTCCGCATCTCCAGAGGGGTCGGCGCTCTCCGCATCTCCAGAGGGGTCACCTCCATGGTTGTCGCACGTTGTGGTTCTCCAGTGCCCCAAGTCCTCTACGCCGTCTACGCCTCCAGACTTGGCCTCTACGCTTTCTTCGCCGCCCGACGCGGTCTTCGGGGTCTCTTTCCCCTCCAGCTGTGGACTCCAAGCCCTCTTCGCCGCCAGACGCGGTCTCCGGGGTCTCTTCGCCGCCAGCTGTGGACTCCAAGCCCTCTTCGCCGCCAGACGCGGTCTCCGGGGTCTCTTCGCCTCCAGCTGTGAACTTCAAGCCCTCTTCGCCGCCAGCTGTGGACTCCAAGTCGTCTACGCCGCCTGCCGCGGCCTCCAAGTCGTCTACGCCGCCTGCCGCGGCCTCCAAGTCGTCTACGCCGCCGGACGCGGCCTCCAAGTCGTCTACGCCGCCGGACGCGGCCTCCAAGTTGTCTACGCCGCCGGGCGCGGCCTCCAAGGTTTCTACGCCGCCTGACGCGGCCTCCAAGGTTTCTTTGCCGCCTGATGCGGCCTCCAAGGTTTCTACGCCGCCTGACGCGGCCTCCAAGGTTTCTACGCCGCCTGACGCGGTCTCAAAGTCATTTACGCCGCCAGGTGCGCCCTCCAAGGTCCTACGTGTTGGATGGCCTC
>NW_023629639.1:0-1885 GCF_014905685.2 Nematolebias whitei | reverse complement strand
AGCCACGAGAACACATTTTCAAGAGAGACCTGTTTAGGGAGCAGATGGGGGGTTAAGGGCCTTGCTCATGGGCCCAGAGTTGGGCGAATGAGGGTGTGGGCAAGTATGGGTGCTTCACCTACCCCACCCATAAATTTAATTTTATGTTTTTAGAATTAGATAGATGGAGGGGATCTCAAAAGACTAAACCATCGCACGATTTCTTGTCAAGCTGAGAACTGTCTCATGACCAAAATAAGCTTCATCATAATTTTCTCTTATTAAATTTGTTCAAACTCTTGACTGAAGCAGAAAACGTACAGTTTGAACTTCATGTCAATCTGTTTGTGTTGAAAGGAAGAGAGTCAATCAAACTTTCAGGTCGAGGTGAAAGCTAAAAAGACCTGTACTTTTCAGAGTCCCCCCCTCCTCTGTCCACACAATCTGTTTATTCATTTCTGTATATATCAACGTGAGCAATGTTTCTCTGTTATGACAATAATAAGGAAGAAAGCACACAAAGAAGTTTCACTCTTTTTTTCCACTTCAGTCAGTTCTTAGTTTTCACAACTCTTTCAAATGCCTGTCAGAGAACATCACAGCTAGAGTGTTTGTGTGAATCTATTTCTATCCATATTATATTTTTGTGTTTTCTCTTGTAATTTTAAAGTGAAATGTTTGTAGCTAATTGAATTTTCATTAAAGTTTTTTTTTACTGTTTTAATGGACCTTGTTAACATGGTTTTATTAGAAAATAGGCATAATCAAGGGATTAAAAATAATAAATAAAAGTTTTAAATTACAAAAATTCTGTTAAACTGTCTTCTGACTGATTGAAAAAAATGTATTGAAAAAGTTGTTTTCACGCTGGAAGCCTGAAAACGTGGAATTTTTTTAATTATTTTAAAGACGAGCCAGAGAGGTTGTATTTTCATTTCAGCTACATACAAGTACATATTGAAACGAAACAGCGTTCTTCCAGGATCACGGTGCAACACAGAACATAAAGTGCAAAATAGTACAACACACAGTACAATAAATACAAAACACATCTAACCTAATCTAAACATCCTAATCTAAACAAGTAATTAAGAGACAAGACTAGAGACACGTGCTGATTAGTACATGTGTGGTACATGAGGTAGAAACGTGTTCTGATATGTGGTAAAGCGTAAAGTTTTTCTATTTTTATAGCAGCAGAGATATAAAATGAGTAAGATGCCAAATGTACAAAGAGTACAACACCGTAGTTGTGTGTATTTAGATTGTGTGTGTCAGAGTCTTATCATGTGTTTGTGTGATAAGGTCTATGCTTTGTGTTTGTGTCAGAGTCCATCATGAATGTGTCATGGTCTATCATGAGTGTCTGTGTATACGTGTGTGTCAGAGTCCATCGTAGTCAGAGTCTATTGTGTGTGTGTGTGTGTGTCAGAGTCCATCATGTGTGTGTGTGTGTGTGTGTCAGAGTCCATCGTGGTCAGAGTCTATTGTGTGTGTGTGTGTGTGTGTCAGAGTCCATCGTGGTCAGAGTCTATTGTGTGTGTGTGTGTGTGTCAGAGTCCATCGTAGTCAGAGTCCATCGTGAATGTGTGTGTGCCAGAGTCTGTTTTGTGTGTGTGTGTGAGTATGTGTGTCAGAGTCCAGAATTGAGGAGTCTGATGGCTTGTGGAATAGGGGTGGGCGATATGGCTCAAATATATTGTGATATTTCAGAGCATTCTGACGATAACAATACATTTTGTGATGTAACAAAAAAAAAAAAACAGAAATCATAGTTATTGATTTGACAAAATTAATTTAGCATGTAAGCAGCACAGTGGCGCAACTGGTAGAGCTGCTGCCTCTCAGCGAGCAAGTCCCCGGTTCAAACCCCGGTCTGGGGGCCTTTCTGGGTGGAGTTTGCATG
>NW_023629638.1:0-1885 GCF_014905685.2 Nematolebias whitei | reverse complement strand
GTTTCATTAATGTCTGTGGTGAAGCAACGGAAAACCATGGCCGTATGGTTTTCCTGATTGATTAATTATGCTGTTGTTATTTTCATATTTTGCCAAATTAATGTAAATGTTTGATGTTAAACTTTGATTCTGTAAAATAAATGACCGCATTCATTTTGATGGGTCAAAGATAAATAACGTCTCTCGTTACATTTCTGTGAAATTCAATGCACGCATGTTACACAGTCAGAAAAATGAAGAACCCGTTTAATGTATGAATATATCTCAGCATCTGTTCATACTACATCTGGTGGCCCGTGACGGCTCATAAAATGGACTGTGTATTCGTGTAAAGATTGATTTTACGTGTTGGCATGAAGAAAAATAGCAGAGCGCAGCGTGTTGGGCTGTGATGCTCAGAAAGCTCACAGAAATACTGCAGCTAGTGATGTTTTGAAAGCTGAAATAGTGTCATTGAGTCTTTATGAAAGCTGAAATTGTACGTCTGTTGTGTGCAACTAAGCTGATGAGCTGTGGAAAACGTTTATTCTGTTTAAAAGGACGGAGGTTCTGCTGCAAGACCCGGTTTTGGTCCGGTTCGGTTCTGATAAGTTTGAACGAGTATTTTAAATAGATGGAGAAACGTTTTAAAGACTGGACGAAGTCTCAGCTAAGCTCAGAATTGATTCGTTACATTTTTTAACAGAAAAAGTGCATTTTGACAGTTTAAAAGACAGAAAAGTGACGGACTTGTTCAGATAAATCTAACATGCTAGCTGGGCAAAACGCTTCGTGATTGGTTGGATTGGCTGCTGTGAAGCGCTCTGATTTGCTGAGAAGTAAATCAATCAATCAACCTTTATTTATACAGGTAAATCCCATTGAGCCTCGAGGACTCATTTACAAGAGAGACCTGATTTCAACAAAGAAAGATGACAACAATGGACAACAGCAACAACAATAAGCAGTTATAAAAACTCATACTACAGTTTTTTTTTTTAATTTATTTATTTTTTTTAACAAATAGGATGGCTAAAAGGAAAAAGGTAACAAAACAAAAAAAAAACAGCTAGATTCCAAGACAAATGTATAAAACTAAAAACAGGAACATGTCTGCATTGGACCCTGCCAGGAGTCCAACAGATTCTTAAAGCCACTTAGAGAGGTCAAGGTCGAGAGCTTCAAATCTTTTTGTAAGATATTCCAGGAGACAGGAGCGGAGTAGGAGAAGGCCCTTTTGCCTAGTTCAGTCCTCACTGAGGGAACACTGCAGGTAATAATGTCCTGAGAGCGCACTCCGTAGCTGCACTCACGCAGAGACATGTAGGAGGAGATGTATGAAGGCAGCAGACCAAGAAGTGATTTAAAGATGAAAATGTACCAGTGAGAGAGTCTGCGTGAAGTTAATGATGTCCAGTTAACCAGTGAATATAGGGTGCAGTGGTGGGTACGATAATCACAGCCAGTTATGAATCTTAGTGCACCATGATAGACAGCATCATGATGGCGAACGAAGAGGTAAACACTGACCCCTTGCAATCCAGAGATGCCGTCCAGACGGCTTTACATATTTTAACAAATTCAATTGTTGGTAATCAATTAGGGCAATTAGAAGACCTTGATGACAATCAAAGAGATGAAGAACTGCAAAGGTTGGCAAAAGCAGCTAAAGTGTTAGAGGATACAAAATCGAGCCGTGAACGGTTAGCAAAAATTTCCCTGCTTCTCAAAGCGGAATTGGACCATCAGGTTGCACAAAATGTCATGCTATCCAGAGGATATGAATCTGAAAAGGAGAGGTGTGACGTATTGATGAATGAATCTGAATTGGAGAAAAAACAATTTCAGATTGAGAGGGACCTCTCGAAGACTGAGCTGTCAGTACAGGCTCAATCATATGAGGGGA
>NW_023629637.1:0-1886 GCF_014905685.2 Nematolebias whitei | reverse complement strand
TATGGACTTGTTTTGACCAGTTGACCAGTTGGTCCCTCATCTCAATTTACAACATTTCTTCGAAGAGAAGACAGGCTTTGGGCGAGCCAATTTACCCTGTTGGCACGTACACAGCTGGATATCTCATCGACTGGAAAACTTGATGATGTGTCTATCTCTGCTGCCATCTGTGGATTTTAAGGACGCAAATTTAATTGGATTTTGATAATTGGTTCCTGCTTTTTGGATTCAGCTGGTGCTGATTTTATCTACATTCAAGGAAGTCGTCAGCAGCAAATTTGGACCCGATCACGCTGCTTGCCTTTATTGGGTTCATGTCTGGAGTACCCGGACTCAAATGCTTTGGGCTGAATGGATCAGATCTTGGGGATTTTTACTCAGACACGTTTCCATCGGAGTTGGCCATGTTAATTTGGACATTTTGGAACCGAGTGGACCGACACAGACTCAAGGTTGATGTCATTAAGTTCTGCCTGTCCCCAAAACAACTTTGTATTTATCTAAATTTGGTCGCCTTGGTTGTCCTTGAAGGCCATCTTATCTAAAGTCTCCTGGAGAAAATGTGATCTGACGCTCACCACCCACTCCCTGAGGAATTTCCAACTGATAACCAGATGAAACCCCGCTGAATAAACTTTGTGTCATCATTACAGGACTCTGGATTCTTATAGAGGTTAACCTTGGCCATTTCTCGACATACCTCGAGAATGTTTATGGATCTCACTGGAGGACATTGACTGATTACAGTGACCTCGACAGCATCTGTAGGCGTTGTTGACCGGTCTCGTCTCTTCCTTCTTCCTGCTCTGCAGAATGTCTACGTAAATATGTGCTTGTTTGTGCAAAATGTTTTTTCAATATTAGGGAATTTTCTCAGCCAAGAAAAAAGTATGATAGGAATTTTTTTCGCCTCCAATTTCCTACGTGTCCAGTTAACCACTGTTTTTTGTCTGTCCAAACAGGCCTCACTTGTAAATGAGTCTTCGATGAGCTTGGTGATGCAACCGCTGCAGGCAGACGTGTGTCGGTGAGCTCCAGGTATACCTCAGCAGAGATGGCTTTATAATAATAACTACTACATCACTCCGGATATAGAATTTATTCCTGAAACAGTGGACAAATAGTTAATGTTTGAACCTGATTAATTGGTGCTGGATTTTAGCAACTTTTGGAAGTGTTTCATCGGCTCAAGAGAAAGTCCTCTCACACGTGGAGAAGATGGCGACTGATCAAGATAAACCAACATTGAAATATCTGATGAAAGCTATCCGTGAATTGAAAGAAGAGCTCACTGGACACATAAATCAAAAGATAGATTATATCCAACAATCGCTAATAAAAATAGAACAGTCAATGTCAACGCTGGCTGGACAAGTGCAGGAAATGGAGACCAGAATTGGAGCTAACGAAGACAACCTCTCTGACGCACAAGCACGCATACTCAAAATGGAGACTGAAATAACTTACCTCAAGGAGAAAACGGACGATTTGGAAAACCAGAGCAGGAGCTCAAATGTCAAGATTATAAACATTCCAGAAAGGCCAGAAGGTAACAACATGATTGGTTTCGTGGAACGACTTATCCCGCGACTTCTCGGGGAGGAACACTTCCCAGCCCCGATCACCATCGAGAGGGCGCACCGCCTGGGGAGAGCGTTGGAGCGGACCAGACCTATCCTTGGGAAGTTTCTGAATTTCAGGGACAAAGACAAAGTGCTCCGTTTGGCCAGAAACAAGGGGACAATACAGTTGGATAATGGTCGAGTCTCATTTTATCCAGATTAAAGCATCGAGGTGCAACGCAAAATGCTCGCTTTCAACGAGGTGAAGAAAAAACTACGGGAGGAAAATATTGAATACGCCAGTCGCTACCCTGCTAAACTGAG
>NW_023629636.1:0-1886 GCF_014905685.2 Nematolebias whitei | reverse complement strand
AGTTTATCTACAGCCACTGTAGCTCTGGCGCCCTCAGACATGAATTTTTTCCTGATTGGAAATAAAACTCGCCTCCGATCGAGTATTTCTTTAGGAAACTGATCATTAACGCTGAAATCTTTCCCACGCAGCTCTCTGCCCTGACTTCTCACCTGCTCTTTCTGTTTATAATGCTCAAATTTAGCTATAATTGGGCGAGGTCGCTTGTTATCGGGCCTCTTACCTCCGAGCCGGTGAACACGATGGAAAGTGAACTTTTTTACGGTCTCACTTGGGAGTTTCAGCTCACGTTGGATAAACTCACGGATCGTCGCTTCTGCGTCCTCCTCACCTCGTTCAGGGATCCCAGAGAAGACAAGATTATCCCGCATACTCCGAGCTTGAAGGTCCAGGATGGACTCTTTCATTTTCCTGTTTTCTCCGGATATCTGCGTCATTTTCTCTGTGAGATCTTTAACGTCTCCCCTCAGAGATTGGTTTTCTGCAGCTAGCGACGCCACCTGAGCTTGGCTGAACTCCAGAGATTCCCTCAACGCTTGGAACTCTTTGTGGAGAGCTTCAACGAGAGCCAGTCGGGCATCTAAACTTGTTAACTTTTTGTCGATGGACTCCAGAACATCGGTGAAGCTTTTCTCAGGAGACGTGGACGCGCCGCTTGAGCTCTCCGAACGCGTGCGCTTGGATGTTGGAGTAGCGGTGGGCGCGGTGTTCTGAGGTTTACCCATCACTATATTCTCAAAGCACGCGTCCAGGTAGCTCTCAAGACTGTCCACCGTCTCCTCGTCCAGTTTGTTTTATTGAAACAAAAAAGCACAGGTTAGTAATAACAAAAAATTATGAAAAATATTAATGTATTCGATTGTTTTACCTGAGTTTAATTTATTTTAATTTAATTTGTTTGATTTACTTGAATTTTGTCATTTACTTACGCTGCACAGCTCCTACGTGATCTCAGCCGCTCATCACCAGGTGACACCAATCACTGTAGGAGACTCCGTACAGCTCAGAGTTGATTCGTTACATTTTTAACAGAAAAAGTGCATTTTGATGGTTTAAAAGACGATCGGTTGACGAAATAGTTCAGGCTACTCTAACATGGCTGCTAACGCTTCGTGGTTGTTTGGATTGCTGGTGTGGAGCGCTCTGATTTGCTGAGAAGGTTGAATGCGTGCCTACGTAACTTCCTCTCAAACCCGCGCTGCTTTTCATTGGTGATTTCAGTCACGTGACCCGGAAGTGAAAATTCGTTTTCATAGGGAAATAAAATCAGCTTTTTAAAGCTGAAAAGCGCTGCAAAGCTGTGTTCTGACACGGTGTTTAAGTCTTCGAGGTCTAATCGCTAAAACTACGCCACGTTTGTGTAAAAAATTCGTTCAGAATCGTTGATTTTAACCGGGTTTAGCCGAGGCTAACTTTAAGCTAAGCGGATAACAACAGGATGTCAACCGAACGCCACAGGAAGTTGTAGCTCCCCTAGTGGACAACACGAACAGTGTCGGAGTTAAAATTGTTGAGGTTGTACTGACATCTTGTGGAGAAGACGTGGGATCACAGGTTTCACTTCGTTTTTAGGGTTAAATAGTGAAATTAAACGTTTTTATTCTTTTAAAGGCATTTTTGAGTTATTAACCGTTCCTCAAAGTTGAATAGACTCTGTTATCTTGCATTTTAAAAGTTATGAAGGTATTTATGCAGAAAGCATTTACCCAACAGAATTTTTAGTCACTGATAAATCCTTGAGAAACAGGTACAGAATAAAAATTTAGAAACTTTTAAATAAGATACAGTTACAGATATTCACAAAGTTGGAAAAAGTTTACTCATTTGCTAGAAGGTAACGCACGTTTAATTGATAAATCACTAAATAAGAGTAAACTTATCAGGAA
>NW_023629635.1:0-1887 GCF_014905685.2 Nematolebias whitei | reverse complement strand
TGGTTCAATTAGCTGTGGTGGCCATCTTGAATAGGTCGACTCCTAAAGATAGATTTACTTACAAATATTACTTTTAGAGACTTTGACTCAAATCAATCACTAATTTCATAACAACATTTGAGAATGTAAAGGATAAATAAAGAATCATTTTAACTCAGATCAATGAGATTTCTAACTTATTTAGCAGATCTGGTGAGACACGTGAGAAATCATCAAGGTCAAACCAGTCTCTCATCTCCACTAGTGATGGTCAACAAATTGAACTTGTATCTTCATTCAAATATCTGGGATTTTTAATTGATGACAAATTGTCTTTTAAAGCTCATATTCAGTTTACTGTAAATAAACTGAAGCTTTTACTTGGATTTTATTGTCAGGATAAATCCTGCTTTTCTTTTAGGGTAAAACAGAAATTGGTGGAGTCAACTTTTCTTCTGATTATTGACTATGGTGATGTATTATACATGAACGCCTCTGCTCAATGTCGTCACATGCTGGATAGCGTGTATCATGGCGCTTTGTGGTTTATTACAAATTATGGAGCCCTAACTCATCACTGTCTCTTGTATGAAAAGGTAAAATGGCCGTCTCTGCATGTACGTCGGCTTGACCATTGGTATGTTTTGATTTACAAGACTATTCTTAAGTTGACAGCACCTTATCTTTCATCTTTGTTAACTTTAAACAACACGACCTACAGCCTCCGGTCTCAAGACTTTTTAAATTTTAGTTTATTTTAATCCTCGTGTCAGAACAGAAAGGGCCAAGAAAGCCTTTAGCTTTTCTGCTCCAACCTCATGAAATAGTTTACAATCAAAGCTTAAACTTGGAACATTAGTATCTCTGAATGTATTTAATACCATGATAGATCCTTTTTACTGAAGTTGCAGAACTTTAATTGTTTTCATTGAGTTGTTTGTTATTTAAGTCTATGTTTATTCTGACTATGTGTTGTAACTGTGTTTTTTACTGACTGTTTTTTTTCCTCTCTGTCAGTCTTGACCAGGTCTCTCTTGTAAAAGAGCTCTTTTGATCTCAATGGGACAAACCTGGTTAAATAAAGGTTATGATGATGATGAAATGGTTCCATGAGCAGCTCTGAGGCTTGAATGAAGAACTCCTGGAACATGCCGGGTCCTGTTTGTGAATGAGAACTGGTTCTCAAACATTTCACCTGGTAAAATCAGATCAAATCAAATGTCAGAGAGAACAACAAAGTCCATGCTCAATAATCCAGGTTTACAATCCAACATTTTTCAGTCAGGTCATCTGGACAGTTTCTTTCTTTTTTTTTTTTTTTTGTGCTGAAACGTTTCGCCTTCGATCCAGAAGGCTTCATCAGTCAAGGAAACACACAACAAAACTGATTCTTGCCCCAACAGCTTACTCCAAAGTGGAACAAACCAGTTCTGCTTGTGATAAGATGGCCTCTTTGGTACGCCCCCTCCTCCATTGCCGGCCCTCTTCCTTGTTGACAGTCTTGTCAAACTGGTTGAAAACAACAAAGTCCATGCTCAATAATCCAGGTGTACAATCCAACATTTTTCATTCAGGTCATCTGGACAGTTTGAAGAAACTCCTCCCTCACTGAATAGAAACACAGCCCCTCATGTGCTGCTTTACACACACTTACTAACGTCGTGAAGGCAGCACAGCTGAAGAGGATTATTATTTAATATATGTAAATAGTTTATTTTTTAGACATTTATTTTGTACAGTTACAGCTGTTTGTTAATAAATGTGCCTGTGTGACAACTGGGACAAAGCTTTGACTCTGAAATATATTTTTGTTATTAATTTATGGAAAGAAAAAAATATTGAGATATATATCATATATCACTATTTATCTTAAAATATCGAGATTATTTTAAGAAAATATTTTGGTCC
>NW_023629634.1:365-1887 GCF_014905685.2 Nematolebias whitei | reverse complement strand
TTATTTTATAGTTTAGGTGGTCGATGAATTTGCTCTAATGATGTCAGCCTGGACAAAAATACATTATTAAGATGCCATTTTTCTTTTCTTAAGGTTGACAAAGAATCAACTTTGACTGAAGGTGTCGAGGTTGAGCATGATGGCTCATCAGCTCAAGCTCCAACCAAGATCAAGTCCTCCAAGAAAAAAGTATTTATTTCTGACCTACTTTTCATTGTACTTCTTGTCTTCAGTCCTACTTGTGCCGTTTCAGAGATTGGTCAGTATAGTTGAATTGGTAGAAAATTTCATGAAAATTTCCTTTAAATTCTCTGTAAACTCTGAACATAAACAGGGATCATTCAGCACTCTTAGTAACACACACTAGTCTGTTCTTAAGTCATTGTGGGGACTGTAGCAGCTGTAAAGTTGTACCAGGGAATTACTGTTTTGTGGCAATACACATTTTTCTGGTATACAGTCCAAGTGAGGACCCCGTTTTTGAAGTTCTTTTTGGTCAAAATTTAATCTGCTTTTGTGGGACTATAGTTGTCTCCTGATTATTAGCATGGTTCACACCTACCGTTTGACTCTATGTATGCTTCATCTCAGGGATTATAATACAAATATATTTACAGGCCAATCTTGTGATGTCGTCTTAGGGACACATTTGTACAGGTCTAAGTGATGCAAAAACTTTAGACATTCTTGATGACAGATCACTGCTAAACTGAACCAGCTTTGTAGTAGAACTTTAAAGCTGTGATTCATCAACAATGTAGCATGTTAGTAATCTGCTGTATTTCTTTTGATTAGTCAATGGTTTGTTTTATGTTTCTAGTTTAGGTGGTTGTTGGCTTTGCCCTAATGTTTGTCAGCCTGGATAAATTAAATCATTAAGATGCTATTTTTCTGTTCGTAAGGTTGACACATAATCGACTGACTGAGGGTGTCGAGGTTGAACATATTGGCTCATCAGATCAAGCTCCACCCAAGTTCAAGTCCTCCATGAAAAAGGTATTTTTTTTTTCAATTCAATTTTCAATTCAGTTCAGTTTATTAATCTAGAGTCAAGTCACAACAAAGTTGTCTCAGGGCACTTTACAGGAATATTTACATTCCTAAAAAAGCCAATTAATAAAGTTTTCTATCTAAAGAAGCAGCAGACAAGTTGAATCTTAGTTTTGTTGCAGTCTACCATCTTGAACAAATACAATGTTTCTGAACTTCTTTTCATTTTATTTCTAGTCATCAGTCCTACTTGTGCTCTTCCAGAGATTTAACATTATGGTTAAATCGATAGAAAATTTCATAAAAGTTTTTTCAAATTCTTTGTAAACTCTGAACATAAATGGTTCATTCAGCATACTTAGTAACACACACTAGTCTGGTCTGATGTCATTGTGGGGACTGTAGCAGCTGTAGAGTTTGTACCCAGGGAATTACTGTTTTGTTCCAATACACATTTTTCTGGTATACAGTTCAAGTGAGGACCTCGTTGGAAGTTCTTTTTGGTCAAAATTTCTTGTGCTTTTGTCTGACT
>NW_023629634.1:0-265 GCF_014905685.2 Nematolebias whitei | reverse complement strand
TTGTACAGGTCAAAGTGGTGCAGAAACAGGAGACGTTCTTGATGACAGATCACTGCCAAACTGAACCAGCTTTGACCTGTACAAATGTGTCCCTAAGACGACATCACAAGATTGGCCTGTAAACATATTTGTATTATAATCCCTGAGATGAAGCATACATAGAGTCAAATGGTAGGTGTGAACCATGCTAACAATCAGGAGACAAGAACTATAGTCCTACAAAAGCAGGTTAAATTTTGACTAAAAAGAACTTCAAAAACGGGGT
>NW_023629633.1:0-1887 GCF_014905685.2 Nematolebias whitei | reverse complement strand
TATGTATCTTTAATATAGCTGCTATGTAGCGTAGACAAGGGGTATAGAAAGTGGTCAATAAATTCTGCTGTGCCGTAGGTCTCACTGGCACAATCTGACACGATAGGTCTCCCAGGAGGAATCTCATGCGGTTTGGTCCACTTGGTTTGCTCCTTATGCACTTTTGGAAGTAAATAAAATCTCCTCATTCTAGGTTCTGAGGAGCCTAAGAGGTAGATTTTTTGTTTAGCGTTAATAAATTTCTTTTTGTGTAAATCTTCAATTATTTTGGCAATCAGGGGGATAGTTTCTTTGTAAATGGGTTTGTCTATTTTTTGATAATAAGTGGTGTTAAACAGTTGTCTGTTCGCCTCAAAAACGTATTGTTCCCGGTCCATGATGACAATAGAACTACCCTTATCTGCTGGTTTTATAACAATATTTTTATTCTCCCTCAATTCAGAGAGGGCCTTGTTCTCTGCTACACTTAAATTAGGTTTAGTTGTGCTAATTCTAAAATGCCTGTCAAAGTATTCCAGGTCATTGTGGATCAATGTAACAATCTCTGGAGGGAGTAAATTCAAATGAGGGGACCAATTGGATGCAGGCATAAATTTTTTCAAAATAGTATTGCTGGGAGCTGTGGTGACATCTTCCTTATAATAAACTGCTAGTTTGACCCTTCTATGATATTTCTGGAGGTCAAACCTGGTTTGAAACATCATTTTTTTGTGATCTGTTTTTACCCGTGTGGGGATGAAAGTAAGGCCCTTGTTCAACAGAGAGCTTTGTGCTTCACTCAAAGTAAAATTTTTTGATAAATTATAAATATTTTCATTTTCAAAATTACTTTTATTGGGCCCCACCTGTATAGAGTTTCTGGGGCCAGTTAGTTTAACCAAAGCTCCCAAAGACTCATAAGGGATCTGGCTGTACTGCTCGACCAGTGAACCTGATCCTTGGCCACCTGAAACATATGATCATTGATGGCGGGAATGGATTCGTCCAATCTGTTGATATATTCATTCAGGTGAGTCAACATCATTTTTTCTCTCATAGGCAGTTGTTTGGAGAAGTTAACTACTGGCACAAAGACTTCAGCGTTAGGACACCTGGCCTTAACTATTTTTAGAGCCGTTTTGAATTCCATAATCAGAGAATTCTTGTCTCTCTGGGATCTGTTGTTGATGCCCACCGAGATAATCATGCGCTTAACCTTTGGCATAATGTCAGCTTTGTAGAAGAGAGCAGCCACGTGTCTCCACTTTGCGCCAGGAAAACTTTGTACGTTTAGGTCAGGATAATTTAAAATTGGGAGTTTATTCACATTAGAGTCACCCAGGATTACACATTTTGTATTTAATTTAATGGACCAATCATGTTTTTTATTAAGTGATCTCTTGTGTTTGATTGAGGGTTTTACCTGGTCATCAGGAAAGGCAGCGATGGTTGGAGCCACTTTTTTAAAACGTGAGGAAACATAACTCTGCTTTTTAAAAAAGATTCTTCTCTGTGTGCTGGCCTGCAGCCTGCGCCGAAGAGTCATATTATTGGACTTTGGTGAGTTGGGTAGAATTTCAGCAGCAGGTGATTGTTGTGATGGAGATGTCAGAACAGGAAGTGGGGGGAGCAGCACAACGTCATCCAAGCCGACCACTTCATCAATAGATGTGTCCAGTGTTGACATTTGTAGAGGAGTGGGGGGTGGAGCCTCAGACGTCATCCGTTCAGCAGCGTTGTTATCAGTAGACTTGTGGGCGGAGTTCCTCACACGTTGAGGAAGTGGGTGGAGCGTGGGAACCGGGGCAAATGAAGGCTGCATGCCTGGGTGAAGACGTGTGCTGGGACCCTCATCCCCGGAGTCAGATGGGGACCAATAGGACCGGACGAGGTCAGTCATGGTTGCTG
>NW_023629632.1:436-1887 GCF_014905685.2 Nematolebias whitei | reverse complement strand
GTTAGCATGTGTAGCTGTTAACATCTGTAGTTGTTAGCATCTGTAGCTGTTAACATCTGTAGCTGTTACTATCTGTAGTTGTTAGCATCTCTAGCTGTTAACATCTGGAGCTGTTAATATCTCTAGCTGTTAACATGTGTAGCTGTTAGCATCAGTAGCTGTTAGCGTCTGTAGTTGTTATCGTCTGTAGTCGTTATTTTCTGTAGCTGTGAACATCTATAGCTGTTAACATCTGTAGCTGTTAGTATCTGTAGCTGTTAGCATCTGTAGCTGTTAGCATCTCTAGCTGTTAACATGTGTAGCTGTTAGCCTGTTCAGCTGTTAGCCTGTGCAGCTATTAGCATGTGTAGCTGTTAACATCTGTAGCTGTTAACATGTTTAGTTGTTAGCATCTGTAGCTGTTAACATGTGTAGCTGTTAGCATGTGTAGTTGTTAGCATCTGTAGCTGTTAGCATCTCTAGCTGTTAACATGTGTAGCTGTTAGCATGTGTAGCTGTTAACATGTGTAGCTGTTAACATGTGTAACTGTTAGCATCTGTAGCTGTTAGCATGTGTAGCTGTTAGCATGTGTAGCTGTTAACATGTGTAGCTGTTAGCATGTATTGCTGTTAGCATGTGTAACTGTTAGCATGTGTAGCTGTTAACATCTGTAGCTGTTAGTATCTGTAGTTCTTAGCATCTCTAGCTGTTAACATCTGTAGCTGTTAGCGTCTGTAGTTGTTAGCGTCTGTAGCTGTTAACATCTGTAGCTGTTACTATCTGTAGTTGTTAGCATCTCTAGCTGTTAACATCTGTAGCTGTTAATATCTCTAGCTGTTAACATGTGTAGCTGTTAGCATCAGTAGCTTTTAGCGTCTGTAGTTGTTATCGTCTGTAGTCGTTATTATCTGTAGCTGTGAACATCTGTAGCTGTTAACATCTGTAGCTGTTAGTATCTGTAGCTGTTAGCATCTGTAGCTGTTAGCATCTCTAGCTGTTAACATGTGTAGCTGTTAGCCTGTTCAGCTGTTAGCCTGTGCAGCTGTTAGCATGTGTAGCTGTTAACATCTGTTGCTGTTAACATGTTTAGTTGTTAGCATCTGTAGCTGTTAACATCTGTAGCTGTTAGCATCTCTAGCTGTTAACATGTGTAGCTGTTAGCATGTGTAGTTGTTAGCATCTGTAGCTGTTAGCATCTCTAGCTGTTAACATGTGTAGCTGTTAGCATGTGTAGCTGTTAACATCTGTAACTGTTAACATGTGTAACTGTTAGCATCTGTAGCTGTTAACATCTGTAGCTTTTAGCATGTGTAGCTGTTAGCATGTGTAGCTGTTAACATGTGTAGCTGTTAACATGTGTAACTGTTAGCATCTGTAGCTGTTAACATCTGTAGCTGTTAGCATGTGTAGCTGTTAGCATGTGTAGCTGTTAACATCTGTAGCTGTTAACATGTGTAACTGTTAGCATGTG
>NW_023629632.1:0-336 GCF_014905685.2 Nematolebias whitei | reverse complement strand
CTTGTGTAGCTGTTAACATCTGTAGCTGTTAGCATGTGTAGCTGTTAGCATGTGTAGCTGTTAGCATGTGTAGCTGTTAGCCTGTGCAGCTGTTAGCATGTGTAGCTGTTAGCATGAGTAGCTGTTAGCATGTGTAGCTGTTAGCATGTGTAACTGTTAGCATGTGTAGCTGTTAACATCTGTAGATGTTAGCCTGTGCAGCTGTTAGCATGTGTAGCTGTTAGCATGTGTAGTTGTTAGCATGTGTAGCTGTTAGCATGTGTAGCTGTTAGCAGCCACGTGTCGTCGTGTGCTTGGATAATCTAGTCTCGTGACTGTGTCTCTATTTTTCTGTGT
>NW_023629631.1:0-1887 GCF_014905685.2 Nematolebias whitei | reverse complement strand
TCCTCCATCCTTTTGTGGCTTTTTTTTCTTGTGATTTTTTTAAATGGTATTTTGTATTTGTTATTATTGTTTTGCTATTTATTGTGCTGGGTTCTGCAGTTTGGCCAATGGTAGTGGTTTATATATGTGGTATGAATAAATTTGATTCGAGGTGAAGACTTGTCCAACACCCCAAAGGCATTTATCATCTAGGTGTGTGGGAACACAAGGATGGAGGAGCAGAAGCTTGACATTCAAATGTCAGATCAAAGCGTGCTTAGAGGATGGGCACTGGATGAAAAGATTGTGGCCTTGATCTTGGAGACACACATGTGAAGCCAAAAACATGTTCTCACATCTGCACACCTCACACCACAAATACTAATGGATGAACTGCTTTTATACTATTCATCCAGATCATTTAAAGTTTATTCCTTTCTGTGAAAAAAGATTAATATTGTGAGAATATGGGTTTGTCTTGAGATTTTTGTGTCTTCTTCTTTCATCTCTTCTGCCTTCCGCAGTGTTTTCTCCCCTCTTGTTATCAGCACCTGCTTCACATGTTCCCTATCCCAATCCCCACATGTGTTCATCATGGTGTCTCCTTAATGTCCCTTTAAGATTAGTGTCTTTGTGTTTCCTCCTTGTCGGTGTATTGTGCTTTCCAGTGCCATCACGATCTGTTCCTCTGCATCCTCTTGTAAACTCCTGTTCGTGTAATTTTTTTGCTGCCACGTCAGCCTTTGTTTTGTGTCTTTGTTTCAGAAATAGTTTTCTTTATTTTACCTTTGAGTTTCCCTCTTCGGTCTGCACGATTAAGTATTAGGGCCACGCTAAGAAAACAAAAATTACATTACGAGAATAAAGTCGTACGAGAATAAAGTCGTACGGGAATAAAGTCGAAATATTATGAGAATAGTCGTATTATTACGTGAATGAAGTGATAATATTAGGAGAACAAAGTCATAACATTATGAGAATAAAGCCGTAATAATACGAGAATAAAGTTGTAGTGTTACAAGAATAAAGACATAATTTAACAAGAATATAGTCATACGATAATAAAGTCAAAATAATACGGGAATAAAGTCATAAGATTACTGTCATGATCAGCGGCCCCCGCTGGCCCCCCATCTGCTCACTTCCCTGCCCCTTCATGACATGCCATGTTTTCTGCCCCTCTCCTTCATGTTTTGTTTATCCCTCAGCTCCTGCCATTGCTCACATCTGTCCCTGTCAGTTAACAGTTCACCACACCCCATCAGCCTATCACAGCAATCAGCCCTAATTCCACTCACCTGTGCAGCTCAACTAGTTCACCTGCTCTGCACCCTTTTATAAACTCCATTCTCCTTCTCCACAGGTGCCGAATTATTACACCACTCATGGTCCCTGATAGTGAAGCCTTCAATCATAGTATCTTGTATCCTTGCCTGTTTTTGGACTCCTCGCCTTGCCTAAATCTCTTGGATTTGCCTGCATATCTGACCTCGGTAACGACCTCCTCTTCTCCCAATGACCACGACTCACGGACCACCCTTTTGGATTACCCTTGTACCACTGACTCCCTGTGTTTGACCCCTGCTTTGCCCTTTGGACCACAAACCTGCATTGCCCCATTGTTCAAAGCATTAAAGGCCTCCTTTGCAGCTGCTTTCCCACCAGTTCATCTCTTTAAAATCTGACAGGTGGCTCTCACCCCACCTGCCTGCAAAGACATGTTACTGAAATTGGATCCTGAGACTCCAGCAGCATAATAAATAAAAACTGTTCTTGTTTTTGCACTCCTGTGTCTGGATATTTTGAATCAACTCCCACTGGATTCAAAATCTTGATGACCATCCTCATTGTCTGCTGAGAAACAACAAAGCCTCTTTGAATGGCCCACAGATGTAACCACTTTATATA
>NW_023629630.1:755-1888 GCF_014905685.2 Nematolebias whitei | reverse complement strand
CTATCTCCAGGAATATTGCACGGAGACAATGACCTACCAGAGGAAATGAAAAATGGACTGCAAGTCTGTGCGATGGCTGGGAATCAAACCCAGGTCAACTGCTTGGAAGGCAGCTATGCTCACCACTATACCACCATTGCTACAGAAACTGAGATCATTTGGCAGAACAAGTTGGAATCTCACTGGCACAACCCGGCTGTGACTGGTAATTCCAGTGTTATTCAGAGATGCACTTTTTTTCATATCAATCTTGGCTACTGTATCCCAGATATGGCAAGCAGATCACTATTTCTGGCTCTTGGTTAGCATGTTCTTGGTTTTACAAAGTTTGGCTACTATTAGCACTTAGTATAATTTTTAATTTTTACAATTACATATTTTTGCTCTTTGCAAGCATTTTTCTAGTTTTGGACCCTAGCAAGATTTTTAAATTCATCTGCATTTATTTTGCTTCTCCATTTTAAATATCATCATCATGCATTTTATGCCATTCATTGAGGCTTTGTTCTAATATGATGTCATTCTGGTGATGATTATGAGCATGTGAAAAGCATGTGACATGCTATGTCATGTTTTTTGGAAGTTGGGAGAAAAACGCAGTACTAATCAAAAAAGAACATGTATACACAAACAACATGTAAACTTGACCCAGAAACACTCCAGGCAAACTGAGGGCAAACTTACACCGTCTTGGGGTGAAGCAACATTGCTAAGCAATAAACCATGCTGCTTTATCCCCCAAAACTCAATTCTTTCATAAAAAAAAGTTCCTCCTTAGAATCCTTCCTTTGATAGCAAGTGGGGAAAAATAGTTCAACAAGATAATCAGGCTACAATGTGTGCATTCACATTTTTCCATTCAAAAAGTATGTAGTAATGCCTTTATGGATAAAAGAAGACCTTGCAACTATGAATGCGCTTGGTTCACCAGCCCTTGTTTTTTGTGTGTACAATAGCTTGTGAAGTCACATTCAAGTTTTATGGTTAGATATCCTTCCTTCCAAAACCTGGCATGCGATGGACTATCTCCAGGAATATTGCACGGAGACAATGACCTACCAGAGGAAATGAAAAATAAACTCCAAGTCTATGCGATGGCTGGGAATCGAACCCAGGTCAACTGTTTGGAAGGC
>NW_023629630.1:0-655 GCF_014905685.2 Nematolebias whitei | reverse complement strand
TCCTTAGAATCCTTCCTTTGATAGCAAGTGGGGAAATATAGTTCAACAAGATAATCAGACTACAATGTGTGCATTCACATTTTTCCATTCAAAAAGTATGTAGTAATGCCTTTATGGATAAAAGAAGACCTTGCAACTATGAATGCGCTTGGTTCACCAGCCCTTGTTTTTTGTGTGTACAATAGCATGTGAAGTCACATTCAAGTTTTATGGTTAGATATCCTTCCTTCCAAAACCTGGCATGCGATGGACTATCTCCAGGAATATTGCACGGAGACAATGACCTACCAGAGGAAATGAAAAATAAACTCCAAGTCTATGCGATGGCTGGGAATCGAACCCAGGTCAACTGTTTGGAAGGCAGCTATGCTCACCACTATACCACCATCGCTACAGAAACTGAGATCATTTGGCAGAACAAGTTGGAATCTCACAGGCACAACCCGGCTGTGACTGGTAATTCCAGTGTTATTCAGGGATGTACTTTTTTTTCATACCAATCTTGGCTACTGTATCCCAGATATGGCAAGCAGGTCACTATTTCTGGCTCTTGGTTAGCATGTTCTTGGTTTTACAAAGTTTGGCTACTTTTAGCACTTAGTATAAATTTTATTTTTTACATCTATATATTTTTGCTCTTTGCTAGCATATTTCT
>NW_023629629.1:0-1888 GCF_014905685.2 Nematolebias whitei | reverse complement strand
TCCCTACAAAGAAAAAACCTGCACCAGCGGGGGATGCTGAAGGTCTAATGATACCAGCTTGGAGGGACTCTGTTATATATTTCCTCATGGACTCTTGCTCGGGACCAGACAAAGAATATAATCTACCCCGAGGGGGGGTAGAACCTGGGATCAGGTCAATACCACAATCGTATGGACGATGTGGCGGAAGGGACGTAGCTTTTGATTTATTAAAGACCTCTTTCAAATCATGGTACTCTTTAGGTACCTGACTTAGATTAGAATAGGTCTCCTCATTGGCTGTGACAAGGGCTGGTGAACTGGGTTGGCTCTGAATACATGTAGAATAACACTCATTAGCCCATCCTACAATCTCTTGGTTCCTCCAATCGATTTGGGGGTTGTGTTTGCGTAACCAAGTGGAACCTAAAACCACTGGGAGTTGGGGTGAATCAATAACAATGAATCTGATCAGTTCCGAATGGTTGTTGGCCGACACCATGGTGACTGGAACAGTTTCAAGACTAGATTGACTTAAAGGATGACCATCTAAAGCGAGGACCTTATGGTTGTTAGGTCATGGAACAATGGTCAGATCTATGGATTTGGCAAAGGTTTTATCAATGAATTCCGTGTCGGCCCCTGAATCAATAAAAGCTGAGACGATGACGGGTTGACCACCCTTTATTATGAACTTGACCTTGGACTTGGACATGATAGGTGGAGAGGACTTGATCTTATGACTAAGACTCAACAGGAGCCTCTCTTCTCCTGCTGAGCCTGGTCTTTTACTGGACAATGATGACAATCATGACCGCCTTGACCACAATAAAAACAGAGATGGTACCTCCTCCGACGTTCTCGTTCCTGGGTGGTCAGACGACTTCTTCCTAGTTGCATGGGTTCCGTAGCATACAGAGGATTCTGAGGGCTCTTGGTTTGTTCCGTTTTAGGTTCATGATCCACAAGGTGATGTCTGGTTCTGGACATGGCTGTGGCCTTGCCTCGACTCTGTTCACGGTCACGCTCACGCTCACGCAGGCGAAGGTCAACACGGGTGGCCACCTCCTCCAGCTGGCGTAGGGATGAGGGATAGTCCATTGTTGCCAGCACATCCTTAACATCTTCATTAAGCCCCCTGAAGAAGGCGTCAGTGAGTGCGTGTTCATCCCAATGACTGTCTGCTGAAAAAGAGTGAAAGTGAATGATGTATTTGGTTACAGAATCCTTGCCTTGTTTAATATCAAAAATTCTTCGGGCTGCCTCTCTCTCAGGGAGGATGGGGTCAAAAACCCGACAATACTCTTTGGAAAATTCAGAAAAATTACGACATACCACGCCACCTTTTAACCATTCAGAAGTGCCCCACGTCTTGGCTCTTCCAGCGAGAAGTGAGACAGCATAAGCTACTTTAGCATGCTCAGTGGGAAAACATGAAGGTTGCAATTGAAATTGAATGTCACACTGAGTCAAAAATGGTCGACATTGCTCAGGCTCACCTCTGAAATGTTCAGGGGGGGCTAACCGTGGTTCTCTTGGTGCAGGAGTCAACAGGGTTTTGTTGATGACTTGGTTTGACTGTTGGGACAAAGCTTGAAGAGAAACAACCATTTCCTGAGCCCTTTCTCAAGTTTACTAACAGCCCCTTCTACCTTAGAGCACCACTCTCGGGTTGGTGTTGGATCCATAATGGCCAGATTCTACTGTCATGAACCAGAGGCCGGATCGCAAACAACAACAACAACCACTGAGAGGGTTAAAAGATTTATTGTGAAATAAAGTAAAACTCTGGAGTAGGTCCGGTTCTGGGCTGGTTCCGATCTTCTGATTGGTAGTTCGTGATTGGGTAGTGTTGTAGTGGTGGGCTGCCAGTAGAAGTAGAACTGATGTTAAGGTCCACTGGAACGGA
>NW_023629628.1:0-1888 GCF_014905685.2 Nematolebias whitei | reverse complement strand
AAAAGCCACAGAAGAAGACCCTTTTGCCAAATTCAGTCCGCACTGAGAGGACGCTGCAGGTAAGGATGTCTTGAGAGTGCACACTGTAGCTGCACTGACAAAATGACATGTAGGAGGAGATGTATGAAGGTAACAGACCAAGGAGTGATTTGAAGATGAAAACGTACCAGTGAGAGTCTACATGAAACTAATGATGACCAGATGACCAATGAATACAGAGTGGAGTGATGGGTACGATAGTTACAGCCAGTTATGAATCTTATTGCACCATGAAAGACAGCGTCCAACATCTGCAAGGAGCTTTCATGTAAATAATGTAACCGTAGTCAATGGACTTTAATCTAATCAGTGGAGTTTAGGGTTTGTCAGAGTAAATATAACCAACAGTAATATGCCTGGCAAGTTAAAGTTAATCACATAGCTGAGCACTGGACTTGGTAACATATCAATGAACAAGCTCAGTTTAGAAATTGTAGTGAACTTGACCTGATGTCAAATCAATGACCTTAGGATCATATGGTCAGAAACTGTCATTTCATTGATTTGCATCCAGAAATACAGTTTGACCCATCCTGAGACTTTCTTTCTTGAATTAATCAAGTGGAAAAGACAATTCTCTATGATCATTACTATTTTACAAATGTTTTGATAATCAAATTGTGTTAGTTCAAACAATGTTTACATGTTGAAGTGAACTACTCATTTTTATTAACTGTGAAACAGTAAATAATGATCCTTAATCCTCATTCAAAGAAGAAATCAGGTTAATATGCATTTCTTGATTTTTCTGTCTTCAATGAGCAAAGTTGTAAGTGTGTTAAAGTTCAAGCTTCGGTCAACTAAAAAGTTTACTGAAAAGAAATGTCATGTTTAACTTTTACAGCAAGATACTGAGTAGAGACGCCACTAAGACTGGTTTTCTCCAACAATCTTTCTGTCTGTTCTTAAACAATCTTAATCTCTATCCTTGACTTTCCATAACACCTTACATCACAAACCACACCTCTGTTGGGGTCCATCGACCAATCAGAGGCTCTCAAACGAACCGGAAGTAGAGCCCATTTAAATATTGGCACTTCCTAGTTCAAAAAGAGGAGAGTTCCAGAAGAGTTCTGGTAGAGAGTTCAGCTCAGTCTTGAAGCTGCTGTAAGCTCAGTCTTGAAGATGGAGCAGCAGTTCAAGTAGAAGAGAGCAGAGAGTTCAGGAGTTTTGGAATCCAGAATGCAGAGAGTTTGGGAGTTCATGAATGCAAACGCAGGCATTCATGGATGCTGCTAAGCCAAACAAGCTGAACCAGAGAGGATTTTGGGAATTATAACTTCTGTTTGGATAACCTCGCACGGCTCTCAAGGTATTTGGCTGTTCTCACTGAGACGCTGAACAGTGGTTGGAAGTGAGACTCCACGCCGGAACTGATCTATCTTCAGAAAAGGTAAAAGTCGACCTTCACCAAAAGTGTACTGTTTGGGACAAGCTGATTTCCGAAGGAGCATGCACGTTCTGGTTAAAACAAACAAATTCCCTCACACATCTCTCTGTAAGATAAATCTCACTTTTCCATCTTTAAACTCTCCTTTCTGCTAGAAAATTAATCCAGATGTTTTCATTAATGTCTGTGGTGAAGCAACGGAAAACCATGGCCGTATGGTTTTCCTGGTTGTAAAGCTGATTAATTATGTTGTTGTTTTCATATTCTGCCAAATTAATGTAAATGTGTGATGTGTTAAACTTGATTATGTTAATAAATGACCCACTCGCTTGGTGAGTCAAAGATAATTAACGTCTCACGTCCACATTTCATTAAATTCAATGCACGTTTTATTCAGTCCAGAAAAATGAAGAATCCGTTTTAATTGATGAATATATCTCAGCATCTGTTCATCTACAT
>NW_023629627.1:0-1888 GCF_014905685.2 Nematolebias whitei | reverse complement strand
TGAAAACATCAGAAACATTCAGCTCGCCCTTTGGCTGTTTTAAAAAAACATTTTCTTCACTTTGAGCTGGACTGTTTCAGACCACAAACGTCTCTCAGGAAATGATGTTGGGGATTTTACAGAAAATATATTCCTCTTTTTTGCAAACAACTAAATGAAATAGTTTTAATAAAAGAGTTTTAATAAAAACATTTTTTTGTGTGGAGACTTTAATATTGACCTGGGAAATAAAACAGATTCAAATAACATCAGTACATTTACAAATTCATTGTGTAGTTTAAATCTTTATCCGTTAATATCAAAACCAACAAGAATTACAACTCATAGTGCTACAATAATCCATAATATTTTCACAAATGTAACAAATGGGGATGTGATTGGAGGTATTTTAACGAGTGATTTGAGTGATCACTTACCAGTTTTCATGATTTATAAAAATGATCAAAGCATTACAAAAGAAATTACAATTAAGGAAAAAACAATAAACACATCAAAAAAAGCAATGGACAAATTAAAAGATGATTTACATAAACAAAGCTGGAAAGACGTGTATGTTGATGATGTGAACAGATCATATGATGAGTTTATGAATATTTTGGGAGCTCTGTATGAAAAGAATTGTGTGCAAAATAATTGTACAAAGAGAAATGTTGTTGATCAACCATGGATGATGAAAGGGTTGAGAAATGCTTGTAAAAAAAGAATTATTTGTATACATGTTTCTTGAAATTGAGAACACAAGAGGCTGAAGAGAAATATAAGAAGTATAAAAATAAATTAGTAGCGATTATAAGGAAACACAAGAAGGAATATTATAGTGATTTATTAAATAAAAGCAATGGTGATATGAAAGCAACATGGCAAGTAATAAATAGTGTTCTGAAAAGTCATAAAGCAAAAACAGGTATTTCACAATATTTTTTGAAGGATGACGATGAAATCCATGATGAAAATGAAATTGTAAATGGATTTAATCGTCATTTTGTGAACATTGGATCAAGCCTTGCAGCTAAAATACCAAAAGTAGACAATAATGTGAACCATTCAGTTATAAGTTGTGACAACAGTATTTTCTTAATGGAACTGACAAAGAAGAAATAATGAATGTAGTAAAAAATCTTACAGATAAGAGATCAAAAGACTGGGTGGACATGGATATGATGTTTGTAAAGGACATAATGAGTTATGTTATCGAGCCGTTTACATATATTTGTAATTTATCATTTTCAAAAGGAATATTTCCAGACAATATGAAAGTAGCTAAGGTAGTTCCTCTCTTTAAAAATGGTGATAAATGTGTGTTCAATAATTATAGACCAATATCCTTATTACCACAATTCTCAAAAATTCTAGAAAAACTGTTTGTGACCAGATTAGATACATTTATTACTAAACAAAACATTCTAAGTAACAGTCAGTATGGTTTTAGAGCAAAAAACTCTACATCAATGGCTCTCATGGAAATAATGGAACAAATAACTACTGCTGTCGATCAAAAACAGTATTGTGTTAGTATTTTTGTTGATTTAAAAAAAGCATTCGATACTATTGACCACACTATTCTCCTTGAAAAATTAAATAAATATGGTATAAGAGGACCAGCATTACACTGGGTATCTAGCTATTTAAAAGATAGGAAACAGTTTGTACAAATAAATGGTGTAAGATCTGACTTGTGCAATATCACTTGTGGAGTTCCTCAAGGCTCTGTACTTGGGCCAAGTTATTTATTTTATATGTGAATGACTTAGTGAATGTATCAGGACTCCTGAAATGTGTCCTTTTTGCAGATGACACCACATTTTTTTGTTTGGGTAAAGATGTAAAACGGATGTTGGAACTGATGAAGACAGAATTTGATAAAATACAAACTTGGTTTAAACTTAAT
>NW_023629626.1:0-1889 GCF_014905685.2 Nematolebias whitei | reverse complement strand
TGTAGTGAACTAGATGACCTGATGATCTGACCCTCATCTGACCCTGATGACCTCAAATCTACCAGATGGACAGAGACTGTTATTTTCATTGATCTGAATAAGTCTGAGCCATCTGATGACTTTCTTTCTTGAATTAATCAAGCAGAAAAGACAATCCTTTATAATCATTACTGTTTTACAAATGTTTGATAATCAAATTGTGTTAGTTTCACTCAATGCTTACAGGTTGAAAAGAACTACTCATTTTTATTTTACATAAACAGTAAGTAATGATTTTTATTCCTCATTCAAAGAAGAAATCACCTGAATATGCATTTCTTGATTTTCTGTCTGAAATGAGCCAAGTCGTAAGTGTGTGAAAGTTGAAGCTTCGGTCAACTAAATGTTTACTGAAGAAGAAATGTCATGTTTAACTATTGGAGAAGATAATCAGAATAGAGGCTCCAAAAAGTCTGGTATTTTGCAATAATCTTTTCTGTAAGTTGAAAACAATTTCATTCTCTGACCTCGACTTTTGATAAACACCTTACGTCAAAACCACTCCTCTTTCTGGTCCATCCACGAATCAGAAAGCTCTGAAGTAAACTCGGAAGTAAACTAATTTAAAATGTGACAACTTCCCGGTTCTAGTAGAGTGCAGTTAGTTCTCAAGGAGTTCTGAAGAGAATTCATGGGGAATTCAGAGAGGGCAGTCGGTTCCAAGAGATTCCAGAGAACAGAGTTATGGAGAGTTTTGGAGTTAGAGTCTGAGAAGATCTGAAAGAGTCTGAGAGCTGCTGACAATGAAGAGTCAGAGTTGCCGAGAATCCAGAGACGTTTTGGGATTATAATTCTGTTTTGAACTAACCACGCACGACTCTCCAAGGATTTAGCTGTTCTCAACGGAGACGCTGATATCAGTCTGAAGGATTCTTACTGAGGTGATCTATCGTCAACAAGGTAACGGTTTCTTCTTCGACTAAAGTGTACCTGGGATAAGCTGAGATACCTGATGGGAGCGTGCAATTTCTGGTCAAACAGATTACATTCCCTCACATATTCCTCTGTAAGATAAATCTCAATTTCCTCTTAAACTCACCTCTCTCTCATAAATCAGTACAGATATTTTTAGAAATATCTGAAGCAAAGTCCTCAAATCACCGCCGAGTGATTTGAAGTTCAATATTTGTAACTTGTCTGTTATTATTTTCATATTTTGCCAAATTAATGTAAATGTTTGATGTTAAACTTTGATTCTGAAAATAAATGACTCCATTCATTTGATGGGTCAAAGGTAATAACGTCTCTCGTTCGCATTTCTGTTAAATTCAATGCACGGCATTACACAGTCAGAAAAATGAAGAACTCGTGAATATAGTATGCATATAAACGGGGATATATTGTCATACTACAACTAGTGACACGTACCTACGTGACTCACTACAAACTGGTGGCCCGTTAACGTGCTCATAAATGACTGTAAAAACGTGTAAGATTGATTTAAATGTTGGCATGTTGAAAAAGTAACAGTTTATCAGCTGTGATTGAACGCAGCCGGAGCTGCGCGCTTGGAGCTGCGCCTTTCAAGCAAACGCTGCATGTTCTAAGCGTTGGGCTGGCAATGTTTTAAGAGCTGAAATTGTGTCATTGAGTCTTTTTAAAGCTGAAATTGTACGTCTGTTACGTGTAACTAAAAGCTGATGAGCTGTGGAAGACGTTATTCTGTTTAAAAGTACGAGGTTCTGCTAAGACCCGGCTGTGGGTTCGGTTCTGTTCAGTTTGAACGAGTATTTTGAATAGATGGATAAACGTTTTAAAAGCTGAGTGCCATCTCAGAACACAGTCAGGCAGTTATTCGTTACAATTTTTAACAGAAAAAGTGCATTTTGACAGTTTAAAAGACGAAAAAG
>NW_023629625.1:960-1889 GCF_014905685.2 Nematolebias whitei | reverse complement strand
TGGTATAGTACTGTTGGAGGCAAAGAGGCACGAGGAATACCTGAGAGGCCAAGGGATCCAAATCAGGTCACGAGGGAATCAAAGAGCACGAGGAACCAGGAAACTGGAAAAAAGAGCAAAAGGTGAACAAATTCTTTTCACCAAGACATTTGCCTCACAACAGTACTATACCATAAGAGGTGATATGCTCCAGCGTCGAGTCACACCGGACTGCAGCCTTAAGTAGATGGAGAGGCTCATCAGGCTGATGGCCGCCAGGTGTTGGTAATCAGCGGCCATCAGCAAGGCAGGCTGCAGGCAGTGGGACCCTTACAGCTCACAAAAATACTGCTACTTTCCTTTTCTTCTTCTTTTTCCCCCCTCTTTTTTCAAGCTAAAGGCCAATTTAAAAACCTACATTAACTCAAATCTGATACCCACCATCTTTTCTAGGTCATGGCCAATGTAATTTGGGAACTGTCAATCACATACAGAAATTCAAATACAAATAGATGGAGTGAAAATTGAAAGAGTTCATGAAAACAAATTTCTTGGTGTCATTATTGATGATAAAACCAAACTGGAAACCACACATAAAATATGTTCAAAGTAAAGTCTCAAGAATTATCGCCCTCTTAAACAAAGCCAAGTTGGTCATAGAACAAAAAGCATCACATGTACTCTACTGTTCACTAATCTTACCTTATTTAAGCTATTGTGCAGAAATATGGGGCAATAATTACAAAACTACACTACAGGCATTAACAATAATACAAAAAATAGCAATAAGAATAATCCATAAGGTGGGATATTTAGAAAGCACTAATATACTATCTAATATAATATCTCTCCCTCCTCAACAAGGTCCATAATCACTTAGACAACCCAAAGACATTTGTTCTCATATTATTCATGGACTTTTCATCTGCTTTTAATACGGTTCAGCCACA
>NW_023629625.1:0-860 GCF_014905685.2 Nematolebias whitei | reverse complement strand
ATATGTAATCCGCCCAGAGTCCAGTGGACCAGATTTAACTTTGTACCATTTTTTTTCTACCTGGATTATTGAACGTGAATCAGGATATCAATTTTAAATGATTTGTGGATAATTCCTGTCAAACCTCACCTGTATAGCTTATTTTTAACTTTCCATCTTTTCTCCTGCCTCCTCAGTGGAGTGCAGTAGGAGATGCTGTTTTGCTGGATTGAGGACTCAGAGTTGTCCTCTTCATCCTCTTCACACAAAAGTTAATCTAACACTTTATACACACAGCTTTATATATATTTTACTAAGTGATCTTTTTAATACAGTAACTCTTGAACAGCCTCATTCTAGTCTTTAGTTTGTTTATTCTGGACAAAGTTCTGTCTGGTTCAAGCGAGGTCAAGTTGAGCTGCCATCTTCAAACATCACAAATGTCTTCATATTTCATCCACGTTTCAGTAGAAACCTTTAAATGTCTCGGTTATTTACAGATAGCAGCAGTCAGCTGTGTGCAGTCATTTAATGTGAAACTGATTCAAAATTCAAATTCAAAAATTCAAAAATACTTTATTAATCCCAAAGGGAAATTATTTGTTGTTTTAACTCGTTATCCTCATTTCATTAAGAGATGTTATAGATGCTGATGCTGTAGACAGGAAGGATCTCTTGTAATCTAAATGTCAGCAGCCATCTTGTGTTGTGGATTAGCAATTTTTTAAGAGGAAGACCCCAGCGAGTTTGTGTTGACAACACTCTATCTGACTGTAGGGTCTTGAACACTGGTGTTCCACAGGGTTGCGTGCTATCGCCGCTTTTATTCTCTATATACACAAATGAGTTGCAACACAACAGTAAAGATTTCACATTAATTA
>NW_023629624.1:0-1889 GCF_014905685.2 Nematolebias whitei | reverse complement strand
GTTAAAAATGTAACGAATAAACTCTCAAAAGCTTACTGGGACGGCGCTCAGTTTTTAAAAACGTCTCTCCAAACCTGCGTAGTTTCTCTGTCTCTTCCGAGCTCAGAGGTGTAGGGCCTTGTTTCTGGAACCTTTGTGATTTTTTCGCCTCGGTTCGCTTCGTACGAGGTGGGGGGCGGTTAGGTACGTCTTTTGGGGGTTCCTTTTCGGACTTCCCCTGATAATATGGGTCACCTTGGGTCCCATATCTTTGCGTCCTACGCACACCCCATTTACGATAATCACGTTCATCCTCTGAAAGAGGAGCTTTTTTTGTCCCAGCGTGCACCTTCATGACGCGGTTTGTTAGTTTGAAAAGACTGCTTTTTCTCGCCTTTCTTAGGAGGGGGAGGCGATGCACGCCGTCCTTCCAGTTCTAGGGAGTGGGGTTTAACCTTTACACCAGGAAACACCTCTATGGGCGTCTTAGCATGAGAACATGCCTCAAACACATTCACAGCACACTGTTTAATCTCATTGATGGATTTTTCTTTGAAATTTGCCATCATTTGTACTGACGTTTGTATGTCAGTGTGGAGATTTTTGCTGAAAACAAATTTAAAACCTTCTTCTTCCTCCATTCCAGTTTCATTTCTGTAACCAAAATAAGCTTGGAAGATTCTTTTGTAATAAACCTTTGGATGTTCATGCTTCCCTTGCGTGACCTTGTCAGCAGCTGGGAAACCAGCAGGTCCCGTGCAGGGGTCGTACTCTCTGATCAAAGCTTCACACAGAAGGTTGTAATCCTTTCTCGTTGCATCAGGTTGACGCTCGATGAAGGTGAACACCTCTCTGTCCAAAGTGAGCCTTATCAGACTGATTTTATCCTCAACCGTAGCATTAGGATAACCACTCAGTCTGAATTCAAGGTCATTCAGATACGCTTTTGTTCCAGTTGAACCCATTGGGCCAGGTACAAAGCGTTGTACATATTTTGAGAGTTTTTGAAGATCATCTATTGAAAGAGGAAGTTTCAATGGTCTCTCTTGCCTGCTTGGTAGTGGAGACCTGTTCAGGTCTATCCCTGCTACTTTAGGTAAGGGTGGAGGTGTGTGTGATGTAAAGAGATTTGGGTCTGAAGCCCAGTGTGTCCCCACATTCTGTCCATGCCTCTCACCATATTTCCTTTCTGCATGGCAAAGTTGTGTTTTAAGCGCATCTATCTCAGATTTGCATCCGCTCAGAGCATTTGATGCTTCTTACAACTGTTGTTGTAAAGTATCGTTGTCTGAGCACAACTTTTGGTACTTGACCTCCCTTTCCTTCAATTTCTCCTCATATGAGTGAGCTTGTAAAGTAAAGTAATTTTGTGAGAGCTCCCTCTCACGTTTTAACTCATGTACACCGGTCTCTTCAGCAAGTTTAGACTGTGCCATGAATTTGAGATAAGCCTCTCTGTCTGCTGCATATGCTTTAGACAGCACATCATTTTGTTCAACCTGTTGATACAATTTGTCTTTGAGAAGCAGAGAATTTTTTGCTAACCGTTCAAGGCTCAGCTTTTTATTCTCTGCCACCGTGGCATTTTCTGCTAAACTTTCCAGTACCGTAGCTTTCTGAATTTCATCCATCTGTTCTAATGGTGTGTCAATTATTGGATTTGTTAAAATATTTAAAGCTCCCTGGATGATGTCATCTTGTTGACTGTCATCTTCTGACTGGGATTCTGAAAGGTCAAAGTTTACCTCCTCTTTTTCCATTATCTCTTTATTTATTTTATTCAAATAAATAGACCGGAAGAAGTTGTGTTTTTAGGTGGTAAAATAAATCAGAAAAGTTTCCTTTTTCTGATATAATTACTCCTATTTAGTGTTTTAGCAATTAAACGTGTATTTTCCTTTTAGCAATTG
>NW_023629623.1:0-1889 GCF_014905685.2 Nematolebias whitei | reverse complement strand
TCATTATCCCACAGCTCCACCACCTGGTCCAGTCAGTACTTAAGCTCACTCATTCCTCTCAGTCTGGGCCAGATTCTCTATCCTGTCTCATCAGCAGTAGACTTTCCAGCATTCCATTGATTGACTCATCACGTTCATGACCCTTGCCTTGACCACGACCACGCTTTTGCCTCAGCCCTCGTCTGCTTTTGCTCATCTGTGGGCCTTGGTCAAACAGCTCTAGACTGGTTTAAGTCTTATTTGACAAAACGCACTTTTTGTGTCTGTCTTGATGGCAATAGATCATCCTCTGCTCCTCTATCATGTGGTGTTCCGCAGGGCTCAGTCTTGGGTCCTCTTTTGTTCTTATTGTATCTCCTTCCTCTTGGCTCTGTTTTTAGGAAATACGGGATTGCTTTTCATTGTTATGCTGATGACACGCAGATTTATTTACCTTTAAAGAAAGCAGATTCCACTTCTCTTCGGTCTCTGTTTCTATGTTTGGAGGATTTGAAGGCATGGATGGCCCAAAATTTCTTGAAATTAAATGAAGACAAGACAGAGGTAGTGATTTTTGGCAGCTCGAATGAAGACTCTCTGCCTGTTGACTGCTCTTTGGCTCAGTATGTCAGGCCAGTTGTTACAAATTTAGGGGTCAAGATGGATGCTGGTCTTAGGATGGAGTCTCAAATTAAAACAGTTGTAAAGTCAGGCTTTTTTCATTTGAGGCAGCTGGCTAAAGTAAAACCAATTCTTCCCAGACAGCATTTTGAAACAGCAATCCATGCATTTGTGACCACACGGCTAGATTACTGCAATGCACTTTACATAGGTATTAGTGATTCATGTATTTCCCAGCTTCAGAGGGTTCAGAATGCAGCTGCACGACTTTTAACAGGTACACGGAAATTTGACAGTATTTCTCCTGTTTTGGCCTCTTTACATTGGTTGCCGGTGCATTACCGGATTCATTTTAAAATACTTTTATTTGTTTTTAAAGCTTTAAATGGCCATGCCCCTCCATACCTGTCTGAGCTGCTACATTCTTACACACCCTCTCGTTCACTCAGGTCAGCTGACCAGTTGTTTCTGAAGGTCCCGAAGACAAAGCGTAAGCTTAGAGGGGACCGAGCTTTTTCTGTGATAGCTCCCAGGCTCTGGAATGACCTTCCATTGAACATAAGACAGGCCTCTTCAATTGAGGTTTTTAAGTCCCTTCTTAAAACTCATCTTTTTTCTTTGGCCTTTTAGCACAATCTGAGATGTTTTACCTTGTTTTATTGTGTTTGTATTTTATTTTATTATTTTATTCCTGTTTTAAATTTTACCCTTCCATTTTATCATTGTATTGTATTTTATAATTGTGTAAAGCACTTTGGTCCTGTTGGGTGCATAAAGTGCTCTATAAATAAAGTTGGTATGGTATGGTATGGTATCTGATCAGGTACCGACTCATGCTCTTGTTTTTTTGACTCTCTTTTTGGATCACGTACTGGATACTTCTGCTGAACAACTGACTTCACGGTATGAACTCTGCCTTTCCCTTCTGACTGTTTTTTGGATCACGGATTAAAGGTCAAGCTCATTCTGTATGACGGACTTATCCTTACCCCTGAATCTGATTCCCACAGATTAATTTCCCCAATTAGTCTCTTTCCCCCTGCATCTACTAACCTTTATCTTTTAGTTGCAAGCCTGTTGGACTCCGTTCCAGTGGACCTTAACATCAGTTCTACTTCTACTGGCAGCCCGCCACTACAACACTACCCAATCACGAACTACCAATCAGAAGATCGGAACCAGCCCAGAACCGGACCTACTCCAGAGTTTTACTTTATTTCACAATAAATCTTTTAACCCTCTCAGTGGTTGTTGTTGTTGTTTGCGATCCGGCCTCTGGTTCATGACAG
>NW_023629622.1:0-1890 GCF_014905685.2 Nematolebias whitei | reverse complement strand
GGTTTTTGCATGAGTTCTTCTGATTTTGGATATTGGAAGGCATTTTCCGTGTTTTTTCAGTTTATAGCTCCTATTTCACAAAGTTTGTATTTCGGCATACATTTCCAGGTTTTTGTAGGTTTTTCCACGTGTTCTTCTTTTGAACCTTGGATTACAATTCTATGTTCTTGCAGGTTAACAACCTGCAAAAACACATTAAATGTCAGCTAAAATTCAAAAATTGTGAAATGAAAGTTGTAAAAAGCATATCAAAATGCCAAAATCTGTAGGGACAAAAACGCTTGTTTCACATACAAAAATCAAGAGAGGATTCATATTCATAGCCTTCTTACTTGCGTCAGAATGAGGTAAGCTGTTTTAATTTACAAGGTTTCTTAAGTATATACATATGAAGGCACTGGCCAAGTCTGTTATGTGCTCATCGTTTATGTATTGGTCACAAGCAACTAACACTCCCCTCAGGAAGGAGGTTAAGGAGCATTAAATGTAGAACCACTAGACTGAGGAACTGCTGAGGCTGTTAGACTCATGAATCTCTAACTAGAATAATCACTGTGAAAAACCATATCATGTTGCTGCTGATCTGTTTCATGTTGCTGCTGATCTGTTTCAATGTTGATGTGTTCATGCGTGCACATCTGCTCACAGACTCATGTTCATGTTTGTGCTGATGTTCAATGTTTTATGTTAAGAGTGCTTAGTGTATATTTAGTTGATGTTTTTCTTAGTTGATATCTTAGATGTTATTACTGTTTTTCTTATACATTTTATTGTTGGATGTAACTGGGACCCTGTGTACATAATTTCGCTCCACCACATGTACCACATGAGGTGCGAATGACAGTAAAGAAACTCTGACTCTGACTCTGATTACGCGTCCTTTTTTGGGCTTGTAGGAGAATTTGACAAATATATGGGAGAGCTCAATTGACCCATTCCAATGGGACATTTTCAATGGTACCAACATCACTTGCCTCAGACCTTGTTACGCAAAGGAGGAAGGCAAAAAACAATGTGCACACCCAAAAAAGAAAATCAAAATTAAACTTTAAAGAGGTTTAACTTCCATCAGAAAGAAGCAGGCTGGTTCAAATTTACAGAGTGTCTCAAGGATATGAATAAAAAGGGACAGTAGAGTTTCAGGATTGTACAACACGACAGATTCTGCACAATAGGACAGAATCTGTCGTGTGTCCTGCTTCGTGGAGCTGCAACAAATATGAACAAATCGGTAAAGCCTCTCTGCCCGAGGCTGGCTTGCACCTTGGAGCTCTGTGCACTGGGCTTGCTAGAGCTGCAACACTTTCTATGCAGAATCAAATCTTCCTTGCAGGTCCTATTTCGAGCTTCACCACCTTATAGCTGGACACCATTCACCGTGCATCCTCTCTGCCCCTGTCTTTTGGCTGTGCAGCCATGCCACCTCCATTGAACAGCCCAATCTGTGCAAGACCCAATTCACTGCACAAACTTTCTTCCCCTAAATTGCCATGTGTGCAGCCTGGCCTCCTCCTTGGAGCTAAGCACCCTGGGATGGATGGCTGTGTAGCCCGGCCGCATTCCTGAAGCAGCACCACTTCTGCACAAGAAAAGATCTGTCGCTTGGTCTCCTCCGTGGTATTGCATCCCTCAGTGATGGACCACATTCAATGTGCGTCCTCACCTCCCTAAGCAGGCTGGCTATGCAGCCCGGCCGCCCACATGGAGCAACAACACCTCTGTGCAAGACCCCATCCGCCGCCTGGCCTGCTCACAAGAATTGCACCACCTCACTTCTGGACAACATCAATGGCACATCCTCCCTGCTCCTTGTTGGATGAATCTGCAGCCCAGCCGCCACCCTGGAGCAGCACCACATACTTGTAGGACCCCATCTTCCTCGTAACCTCC
>NW_023629621.1:1040-1890 GCF_014905685.2 Nematolebias whitei | reverse complement strand
TTCCTTCTGCAGTCCACAATCATCTCCTTTGTCTTCTTCACATTGATGTGAAGGTTGTTCTTCCTGCACCAGCTCTCCAGGTGTTCCACCTCTTGCCTGTAGCTGGACTCATCATTGTTTGTGATGCATCCCGCCACCGCTGTATCATCTGCAAACTTTACAATGTGACAGCCTGGATGGGTCGGTACCATAGGCGTCGCAACCATTATATGTGAAGGGGACAAGTCCCCCCCCACATTCAAAAAACATTCATTTGGACCCCCCCACTTTTACTATGAAACATTATTTCAGTCGGTACAGTTTCTCTTTCTTCATGAATGAATCCATTCCACTTGATTAATAGGAGAATACTCAGGCCACTAAAACTCCACTCCAGTTTTTCCTAGTTACCTCCAACTCTCCACCAGTCTACAACCTGCAGTCTTTCTTATTTACGTCTCCTCCTGCCTCGGCTGAGATCGCTCACAGGTGGAGGAGATGGAAACACCTCTGTGTTGCTCGCTCGCCAGTTTAGCAGCTTAGTGCGGGCAGTTGTTGACCAGGGGGATTGATCATCAACATATATTCATGTTAGGAGGATGTTTGAGAGGAGCTACGTCTGTAGCATCTTATCTTAGCAGTAACTGACACTGTGAGATGCTGCAGGTGTAAGAGACTCTGTGTGTTCAGGTGCATTAAAGTTGAAATGTCTTTAAAACCCCACACCTTATTGTCCTCAAGCTTCATGAGAAACAATTTAGATGAGTAGTGTTGAACACAAGTAAAAAAGTCCAGTGGTGATGTTTTTTTTTATTTCTCTATGTACACAAATAGTGCCAACCTGTAGTGCATTAAAGTTAAAATGTCTATA
>NW_023629621.1:0-940 GCF_014905685.2 Nematolebias whitei | reverse complement strand
TCTTTAAAACCCCACACCTTATTGTCCTCAAGCTTCATGAGAAACAATTTAGATGAGTAGTGTTGAACACAAGTAAAAAAGTCCAGTGGTGATGTTTTTTTTTATTTCTCTATAAACACAAATAGTGCCAACCTGTAGTGCATTAAAGTTAAAATGTCTATAATAACAGCTGCATGTACACAAACTTTGTGAGAAACATGCTTTAAATGGAATTAAAGTCAGGAAACCTAGATGAAATGTTGCTTTTTGTTGTACATTGTGCAATTTTTTGCACACTGATATGCGTGCACGCACGTGCACACATGCGCGTGCACACATGCCTGCGCGCACACACACACACACACACACACACACACACACACACACCCTATAGAGCCCCCCCCCCCCACACACACACACACACACACATTAAAGATGCTTCTGATGCCCATGGTCGGTACGCAGTCATATGTGAGCAGATTGAACAGGAGAGGGCTCAACACACATCCCTGAGGAGAGCCAGTGCTGAGGATTATGGTGGAGGAGAAGTTGTGGATCCTCACTAACTGTGGTCTGTTTTTTAAGAAGTCTAGGACCCAGTTGCAAATGGAGGGGCTTAGTTCTAGTGTGACTAGTTTGTCCATTAAGGTTTTGGGGGATCATGGTGTTGAAGGCAGACGTGAAGTCCACAAAGAGCATACGGACGTAGGAGTCCTTCTGCTCCAGGTGGGTGAGAGCAGTGTGGACCACAGAGGAGATTAGTCCTGTCCTGTTTAGTCCAATTTAGTCCTGCAGTAACTCTGAGATGAACTAAAGTCATTTCTAACAGTTTCTGTGTAGTAAGAAGTAAAGCATATCAAATGTATGTTTTCCCAGTAAATGCTGAAATGAAATAGGACACAAGAAATAAAATTAGGAACATCCAAAAAAGTTGAATCTGGTCCTCTGGACATTCAAAAAA
>NW_023629620.1:0-1890 GCF_014905685.2 Nematolebias whitei | reverse complement strand
ACACCTGAGTTAATGCAGGGGCCCACACCTGAGTTAATGCAGGGGCCCACACCTGAGTTAATGCAGGGGCCTATACCTGAGTTAATGCAGGGGCCCACACCTGAGTTAATGCAGGGGCCCACACATGAGTTAATGCAGGGGTCCACACATGAGTTAATGCAGGGGCCCACACATGAGTTAATGCAGGGGCCCATACCTGAGTTAATGCAGGGGCCCACACCTGAGTTAATGCAGGGGTCCACACAGGAGCTAATGCAGGGGCCCACGCAGGAGCTGATGCAGGGGTCCACACAGGAGCTGATGCAGGGGTCCACACAGGAGCTGATGCAGGGGCCCACACAGGAGTTAATGCAGGTGCCCACACAGGAGCTAATGCAGGGGTCCACACAGGAGCTAATGCAGGGGTCCACACAGGAGCTAATGCAGGGGCCCACACAGGAGCTAATGCAGGGGCCCACGCAGGAGCTGATGCAGGGGTCCACACAGGAGCTAATGCAGGGGTCCACACAGGAGCTAATGCAGGGGTCCACACAGGAGCTAATGCAGGGGCCCACGCAGGAGCTGATGCAGGGGTCCACACAGGAGCTGATGCAGGGGCCCACGCAGGAGCTTATGCAGGAGCTGATGCAGGAGCTGATGCAGGGGCCCACACAGGAGCTGATGCAGGAGCTGATGCAGGGGTCCACACAAGAGCTGATGCAGGGGCCCACACAGGAGCTGATGCAGGGGCCCACACAGGAGCTGATGCAGGGGTCCACACAGGGGCCCAGTTAGTGGCATTTTTATTGGTTTTATCAAAATCATGTAAATGATGCATAAGATATTTTGCTAACAGACAGAGGTTAAAACATTATAACCCCATGTAATATAACTTGAGACTGCACCAGAAGCCAGAAGTTGAATCCCCCGTGGATGAGTCCCCCCCAGTAGTTGGCTCCATAACAGCCTTTAAGCCCCGCCCCTGTATGTAAACAAAGAAAAATACATTTCAGATATTTTTTTTTAATTTCAGGAGTTGATGTTTTGTTGATTCATGAAGCTGTTGTGAGTTTTCCACACTATCCATCCATTATCTTTACCCACTTCTTCCTTTTTGGGTCACGGGGGTCACTGGTGCCCATGTCCAGCAGACACTGTGTGAGAGGCGGGGACACCCTGGACAGGTCTCCAGTCCATCACAGGGACACATAGAGACAAACGAGACAAACAACCATTCACTCTCTCACTCAGGGACAATTTAGAGTTACCAATCTTTCTAACATGCATGTTTTTTGGTCTGTGGGAGGAAACTGGAGTACCCGGAGAAAACCCACGCATGCACGGAGAGAACATGCAAACTCCACCCAGAAAGACACCTGGACCAGGATTTGAACCAGGGACCCGCTCGCTGAGAGGCAGCAGCTCGACCAGTTGCACCACCATGCTGCCTTTTTCCACACTATTAATTTTTTTTATTTTTAAAATGCTGTCAGTGTGTCGGGCGGCATGGTGGCACAGTTGGAGCTGCCACCCCTCAGCGAGAAGGTTGCCGGATCGAATCCCTGCCGGAGGGGGGGCCACTCTAGGTGGAGTTTGCATGTTCTCTCTGTGCATGTGTGTGGGTTTTCTCTGGGTACTCCTGTTTCCTCCCACAGACTAAAAACATGCATGTTAGGCTGACTGGTAACTCTAAATTGGCTCTAGGTGTGAGTGAGAGAGTGAATGTTTTTTTTGTCTCGTTTGTCTCTGTGTCCCTGTGATGGACTGAAGGCCTGTCCAGATGTCCTCTGCCTCTCGCACAGGGATAGCTGGACATGGACACCAGTGACCCCCGTGACCCAGAAAGGAAGAAGTGGGTAAAGATGATGGATGGATGGATGGATGGATGGATGGATGGATGGATGGATGGAT
>NW_023629619.1:0-1890 GCF_014905685.2 Nematolebias whitei | reverse complement strand
ATATGTTCATCTACATTCTGGTGGCCTCGTACGCTTCATAAATGGACTGTTATTCGTGTAACAATTGAATTATCATGTTGGCATGAAATGAAAAGTGCAGATTTCTGCTGTGTGAAACGCTGCGTTTTTTTTTGCAGCTGCAGTGCTCAGAGAAAATACAGCAAGGTTCTGTCGCTAGTGATGTTTTGAAAGCTGAGCTTTGAGAGTCAATGAGTCATTTTAAAGCTGAAATGTACGTCTGTTGTGTGTGACAAAGTTGATGAGCTGTGAAAAACGTGGATTCTGTTTAAACGGACGGAAGTTCTGCAGACCCGGTTCTGGTCCGGCTCGGTTCTGATAAGTTCGAACGAGTGTTTTAAATGGATGGAGAGACGTTTTAAGGACTGAGCGCCGTCTCAGTGGAGCTTTGAGAGCTTATTGGTTACATTTTTAATAGAAAATAGTGCATTTTGAAAGTTAATGGACAGAAAGTTGACCGGACTTGTTCAGGCTAATGCTAACAAAGATGGCTAGAATGACGATGTGTCATTGGTTGAAAAGCGCTGTGTGGTACGCCCTGATTCGCTGGAGGGACGAGAGACGTGTCTGTCGTCACTTCCTCTGACGTGTCAGGTCGTAAAACTCACCCCCGTTGCTGTTCTGTCATTGGTAGATTCAGTCACGTGACCCGGAAATGAAGCTCGTCTTCATAGGGAATTTCAATCTACTGTTTAAAGTTGAAAAACGCTTTAAAGTTGGATTCTGATCCGCTGCTCCGTTTCTTTGAAGCCTAATCGCTGAAACTTTGCCACATTTAAGTTTTAAATCCGTCATTAAATTGTGTTTTTGGACCACGCTAGCCGATGCTAATTTTAAGCTAACAGCTAACGACCGGATGTCACCGGATGCCACAGGAAGTCATCGCGACTCCTACTGGTCATCACTAACAGTGTCTGGGTTAAAATAAAATACGGTTATGCTGCCACCTCCTGTAGAAACTTGAAATCACAGTTTCACTTCGTTTTTAGGATATTTTTGGTGAAATTAAACGTGTTTATTTTCTGTCAGAAGCATTCTTGGGTTAATAAATGTTCTTCAAGCTGAATTATTACTGTTATCTTGCATTTAAAAAGTGATGAAGGTATTTATGCCAGAAGGGCATTTACCAAAACATTTTTCATTCACTGGTAATTCCTCTGATGGAGGGGCAAAATGAAAAATTAGAAACTTTTTAAAGATACGGTCCAGATATTCACAGAGTTGATAAAGTTTACTCATTTGCTGAAAAGATAATACACGTTTAATTGCTAGATCACTAAATAAGCGTAATTATATCAGAAAAAGGAAACTTTTCTGATTTATTTTTTACCACCTAAAACAATACATCTTCTTATTTAATTTTTAAATAGAAGATAATGGCAGGAGAAGACGTAAACGTTGACCTTTTAAACTCCCAATCACAAGATGACATCATCCTGGGAGCTTTACATATTTTAACAAATCCAATTATTGGTGAGCAATTTGAACAACTTGATGAAATTCAAAGAGCGGAAGAACTGAAAAGTTTAGCAAAAGGAGACACGGTGAAAGAGAATAAAAAGCTGAGCCATGAACGGTTAGCAAAAATTTCTCTGCTTCTTAAAGAGGAATTGGATCAACAGGTTGAACGAAATGTCATGCTGTCTAGAGCATATGAGAGGGAGCTCTCAGAAAATCAGATGTCATTACAAGCTCAATCATATGAGGAGAAGATTAGGGATAAAGAGCTTCAGTACCAAGCTGCGTGTTCAGACAATGAGATGCTACAACAAGAGTTGCAGCTCGCATCAAAAGATCTGGACAAATACAGACTGGAAAAAGAGGCATTACTCCAACAATGTGTGCGTTTACAAAGTGAATGTCAAACATCAC
>NW_023629618.1:0-1890 GCF_014905685.2 Nematolebias whitei | reverse complement strand
GCAGTGAGAATCCCAACCCCACTCAATGCACCGCCAACATTTGTCAGACAATACAAGATCCCTCTGGCGGCACACCAGCCTGTCCAGGAGATCATTGATGACCTTTTGGTCAAAGGTATAATCAGACAATGTAATAGCACCTACTCTGCGCCTCTATGGCCAGTTTTAAAACCAAATGGTAAGTGGAGACTTACCATAGACTACAGGAAGCTAAATAAACAAGTACCTTTATCCAGGTGGCCAATGACTCAGCTCCATCAGGAACTGCCAAAGGTCACCGATGGTAAGTACTTCTCGACCCTCGACGTCGCCTCTGGTTTTTGGACCATCCCTGTGCGCGCCGAGGATCAACACAAACTAGCTTTCACTTTTGGCAGCCGACAATACACCTTTACCAGGTGTCCCTTTGGCTACGCTAACTCACCTGCAGAGTTCAACATCTTTTTGAACAAAGCATGTCCAGACGCCCACGAGCGTGGGACACTGATCTACGTGGACGACATCCTTTTGAGACAGCCGACACTGGACTCTCATTTGGCTGAGATCGACCACGTCCTAAATCAGCTAACAACTGCTGGTGCTAAAATCTCACTGTCAAAGTGCCAGTGGTGCAGAACCAAAGTGGACTACGTTGGCCTCCTAGTAGGTCCAGACGGAGTACAACCACAATTGACTCGCACCCAAGGCCTAGACAACCTCAAAGTCCCAACCAATCTCAAAGAACTACAGAGTTTCTTGGGAGTATGTAATTACTCTCGCCAGTTCATAGAGCATTATGCGGATCTCGCGAAACCACTGACTGAACTCTTAAAGAAAGACGTTCCTTTTGTCTGGACTGATGCGCAACAGCAGGCGATGAACGCTCTCAAAGACAGGCTCAAGTTAGCCCCATGTCTAGTCTACCCAGACTACAACAAAGAGTTCTACTTGGAGGTGGGCTTCTCAACTCACTGCATGAGTGCAGGTCTGTACCAAATACACGACAAAGACAAGCGTGTTGTGGCCTACGCCAGCAAAACAATGGCAGGCCCTGAATTACGGTATTCAGACTGTGAGAAGGCTCTATTGACCACTGTGTGGGCAGTGAAACATTTCTCCTGCTATATTGGTGGACAGAGGATCATTGTTGAGACACAACACCAGCCAGTAACGTTTCTGAACAGCCAACGCATCAGAGATGGTGTGGTGACAAACTCACGGGTAGCCACATGGCTTATGGCACTTCAAAGTTTTAACCTAGACATCCGCTACGGTCAAAATAAGAAGTCACACTTGGGCACTGATTTGGCAATCTGCCAAGAATGTACACAGGATGTACCAGCCACCCAACAGCCGGTTGTGAGTAAGCCCTCAGCTGCTGAGGACCCAAATCACCACTTCTTTGATGGCAATATCTGTAAAGATATGGCGACATTGTACGTAGATAGATGCTCATTCCACCACGAGAAAATCTGCAAAGCAGGTGTTGGAGGAGTTCTCCTCTAAGATCTAGAACAGGTCACATTTGGCTATAAATTGGGCTCTCAGTCTTCTAAGTACGCTGAGATAGCTGCAATCCTAATAGGCCTACAGATGGCAGTGGAACGCTCCATCCAGACGCTAGTCATCTGCACTGACTCTAACTATGCTCGACTTAGTTTCTTGTGTCATCTCGCTCTGTGGAAACAGAACGGTTTTCTCACAAGCAACAAAAAGGTGGTAAAACACAAAGAGCTTTTCATGACATGTGATCACTTGGTGACATCACATGATCTACAGATCTTCTGGAAGAAAGTTCCAGGACACTCCAGAGTCCCAGGCGATGACAAGTACTACAATGACCTTGCAGACTCCCTAGCCAAGGAAGGAGCCGTTGACGGACCCACGTGGTCCTTTGACCCCTCCTGGCTA
>NW_023629617.1:0-1890 GCF_014905685.2 Nematolebias whitei | reverse complement strand
CAGGAAGTGTGGACTTTTAAAGAGTTCTCACTTCCGGTCACTCAGGACTTCCTGATTGGTTGAAACAACCAACAGGGGGTGTGTTTCAGTGATGTCAGAGGGTTATTAAAAGTCAAAAAGACAGCAGGAATGTTTAGGAACGTTTAGTACAGACAGAGAAATGTTTTGAAGGAGTGAGAGGAAACAGATGCCAGTTGCTTCTTTTTTACCGTCTGCTAGGTTTAAAAACAATACAGCCTGTTCTAATAACTTCCCTCTGACTGTCTCTGACTTTTGACCGACATCACTACTTCTCCTTTAGAAAGAAAATCAAAATGCATAATTACTTTGTAAATAGACATTTAACTTGATTTATATTTTAAATGAGGATTAAAAAAATCATTAATATTGTTTCACAGTTGATTTAAAATGAGTGGTTCACTTCAACATTTAGAAATGGTATGAACTAAACATCCATCCATCCATTATCTTTACCCGCTTATTCCATTTTGGGTCACGGGGGTCGCTGGTGCCCATGTCCAGCAATCACTGTGCGAGGGGCGGGGTACACCCTGGACAGGTCGCAAGTCCATCACAGGGCCACATAGAGACAAACGAGACAAACAACCATTCACTCTCTCATTCACACCTAGGGACAATTTAGAGTTACCAATCAGCCTAACATGCATGTTTTTGGTCTCTGGGAGGAAACCGGAGCACCCGGAGAAAACCCATGCATACACGGAGAGAACATGCAAACTCCACCCAGAAAGGCCCCTGGACCGGGGTTTGAACCAGGGACCTGCTCGCTGAGAGGCGGCAGCTCTACCAGTTGCGCCACCGTGCTGCATGAACTAAACACACTTTTGATTATCAAGATATTGTAAAATAGTAATGATAATAAAAATGAGTGTTCTTTCAATTGATTACTTCAGGATACAATTAGACAGTCTCTGGATGAGCTAATTTGTATTTCTGGATTCAAATCAATTAAATAACAGTTCCTGTCCCATGAAGGTCTTCAGAGGCAGGTTTTGGTCAGAGGCCGAGTTCACTACACTACTTATAGATGTAGGGATACATGGTTCAACAGAAATGGGACTTTTAATTAGTCTAGCAATAGTACTAAACAGAAACCTAGGGTTATTTTTATTCTCATCTATTAAAGATGAGTAATATAAAGTTCTAGCTTTACGGAGAGCTTTTTTATATGTTAGGGTCGGCTTGGGTTTCCTGAGCTGTCCCTTAGTTATGCTGCTATAGGCTTAGACTGCTGGAGGACAAACTGACCACAATTTTCACTCTGTTGCTGTCTTTACTTACTCTGCTCAACCTGTTTTGTATTTGTAATTATTTTTTCTATCCTTAACATGTGTTTTTTTGTCTTTCAGATACACCTGGACCTATACCTGGACCTACCAGTCTGTGTTCGGCTGTCTCTCCTTTCTGTCCTCAAACCAGCCAGTCAAAGCAGATGGCCGCTTGTCCTGAGCCTTGTTCTGCTGGAGGTTTCTTCCTTTTAAAGGGGAGTTTTTATTTCCACTGTTGCCACTGTGCTTGCTCTGGATGGGAGACTGCAACGAAGCCAAGATTCAACTTGTCTGCTGGATTCCTTAGATAGAGAACTTCACTAATTGGCTTTTATGTATGTGAATGTTTCTGTAAAGTGCCCTGAGACAACTTTGTTGTGATTTGGCGCTATATAAATAAACTGACTTGAATTTAATTGAATTATCATGGATACCTTTTCAAAGGGTGGATAATGATTGATCATAGTGATTTTGGTGCACCTCGGCTGAAATCGGTGTATTTTAGAGCCAAACGTATTGCAACGGCGTCATTTCTTGATTCGCCATGCCGCCATGCCCACATCCTCCACCAAAAACTTTAAATTAAGTCAGACCATCTTAT
>NW_023629616.1:0-1890 GCF_014905685.2 Nematolebias whitei | reverse complement strand
GATAATCTGAACTGCCGTTTGGTGCATAAGCACAAACGACAGTCAGAACCCGTCCCCCCACACGTAGGCAGAGGGAGGCCACCCTCTCATTCACTGGGGTGAACCCCAATACATAGGCACCAAGTTGGGGGGCAATAAGTACGCCCACGCCTGTTCGGCGCCTCTCACCAGGGGCAACTCCAGAGTGGAAGAGTGTCCAGCCCCTCTCAAGGAAACTGGTTCCAGAGCCCGAGCCATGCGTAGAGGTGAGTCCGACTATTTCTAGCCGGAACCTCTCAGCCTCACACACCAGCTCAGGCTCCTTCCCCACCAGTGAGGTGACATTCCACGTCCCAATAGCCAGCTTCTGTAGTCGAGGATCAGACCGCCAAGGTCCCTGCCCTCGGCCACCACCCATCCCACATTGCACCCGACCCCTTTGGCCCCTCCCACAGGTGGTGAGCCCATGGGAAGGGGGACCCACATATATACATACATATATATATATATACATACATACATTTTCTTCCGCTTATCCGGGGTCAGGTCGCGGGGGTAGCAGCTTAAGTAGGGAGGCCCAGATTTCCCTCTCCCCAGCCATTTGGGCCAGCTCCTCCCAGGCCAGCCGAGAAACATAGTCCCTCCAGCGTGTCCTGGGTCTTCCTTTGGTTCTCCTCCCAGTGGGACGTGTCCGGAACACCTCACCAGGGAGGAGTCCAGGAGGCATCCAAACCAGATGCCCGAGACACCTCAACTGGCTCCTCTCCACGTGAAGAAGCAGCGGCTCTACTCTGAGTCCCTCCAGGATGATCAAGCTTCTCACCCAATCTCTACGGGAGAGCCCAGACACTCCGCAAAGAAAACTAATTTCAGCCGCTTGTATCCGAGTTCTCGTTCTTTCGGTCAAAACCCAAAGCTCATGACCATAGATCTGGGTAGGAACGTAGATCGATCAGTAAATTGAGAACTTCGCCTTTTGACTCACTCTTCAACACAACAGACCTGTACAGCGCCCTCTTCACTGCAGACGCTGCACCAATCTGCCTATCGATCTCACGTTCCATTTTTCTCTCATTCGTGAACAAGACCCCAAGATACTTGAACTCTTCCACTTGGGGCAGGACCTCCTCCCTGACCCAGAGAGGGCACTCTACCCTTTTCCGGCACAAGACCATGGCCTCGGATTTGGAGGAACTGATCTTCATCCCGGCTGTGTCGCACTCGGCTGCAAACTGCTCCAGAGAAAGCTGTAGATCCCCATCTGATGAAGCCAAAAGGACCACATCATCTGCAAAAAGCAGAGATGCAATCCTAAGGCCACCAAAACGGATCCCCTCAACACCTTGGCTGCGCCTAGAAATTCTGTCCATAAAAGTTATGAACAGAATCTGTGACAAAGGGCAACCGTGGCGGAGTCCAATTCTCACCGGGAACGAGACCGACTTACTGCCGGCAATGAGGACCAGGCTCTGACACCGGTCATACAGGGACCTAACAGCCCATATCAAAGGGCCCGGTACCCCATATTCCCAGAGTACCCCCCCACAGGGTTCCCTGTGAGATGCTATCGAACGCCTTCTCCAAGTCCACAAAGCACATATAGACCGGTTGAACAAACTCCCACGCACCCTCCAGGCCCCTGCTGAGAGTGTAGAGCTGGTCCAGTGTTCCACGGCCAGGACGAAAACCGCACTGCTCCTCCTGAATCTGAGGTTCGACTATCCGATGGACCCTCCTCTCCAGAACCCTTGAATAGACCTTACCAGGGAGGCTTAAGAGCGTGATCCCCCTGTAGTTGGAACACACTCTACGGTCCCCCTTTTTGAATAGGGGGACCACCACCCCGGTCTGCCAATCCAGGGTAACTGCCCCCGATGTCCACGCAATATTGCAGAGTCGCGTAAACCAATA
>NW_023629615.1:0-1891 GCF_014905685.2 Nematolebias whitei | reverse complement strand
TACTAATTTTATTATCTAAATGTAAGGAGAGAGCAGCATATGTCAATTGGGATAATCCTTCAGCTTTAGTGAGCAGCACTCTACCTTGTAGAGATAAGTCCCTCTGCAGCCACTGGTTTAGTTTATTTTAGTTTTTTTTTGTATAATCGGTGTAAAATTAGAGGAACATCTTAACTTTTGGTCTTTAGAGATTAAAAGTCCTAAATAAGAGACTTCTTGTTTAACAGGGATATTACAAATAAAATTTGCTCAACAGTCTTTAATTGCTAGTAATTCACATTTTTTTAAATTTAAGCATAAACCAGAGGCCTTGGAAAAGTCACTAATCGCATCTAAGGCAAGCAGGATCTGGTTTTCATTCCTTAAAAAACAGTGGTGTCATCAGCCAGCTGGCTGATTATAAGCTCTTCATTAGCTATGGTGATTCCTCGTACAGCACTATTGGAGATACGAGTTGTAAGAATTTGTGAACAAAGTAAGAATAAGTATGGTGAAATGAGACATCCTTGGCGAATACCACGTTTTAAGTTAAATCTAGGGGTGGAGCCATTTGGCATTTAAACAGAACTGTTGCTATTGGAGTACAAGGTTTCGACAGCTTTACAATTTTTTTTTCCAAAACCAAATTTTTTCAAAGAATGAAAAATGAATTGATGTTCAATTGTGTCAAAGGACTTATAAAAATCCATGAAGAGAATATAACTATGATCAGGTACCAAATATGAGTAATCAAGTAGGTCTAACACTAGTCTGATATTGTTAGAGATGTGTCTGTTTCTCATAAAGCCTGACTGTGTCTCATCAATAACTGTATCCAAGACCTCTTTAATTCTGTTAGCAAGTATTAAAGCCATAATCTTATAATCATTATTGAGTAGACATATAGGTCTCCAATTATCAATAAAAATAATTCTTTGTTTGGTTTTGGAATGAGTGTTATAAGACCTTGAGGGAGAGTGTTATTCTTTATACTTTCTAGGAATACCTGTAAGAGAAATGGAGCTATATGATTAGAGAATGATTGATAAAACTCTGCAGATAAACCGTCTGTGCCGGGAGATTTATTAGCCTTAAGTGCAGTAATGCATTTAGAGATTTCCTCCACTGTAAAAGGGCTGTCACAATAGTCTCTATCATCCACATCGATAGTTTTTAAGTTCTGAATATTGTTAAGAAATGTTATTGAAATTTCTTCCTTATATTTTGAGCTGTATAAATTAGCATAAAATTTGGCACAAAAGGTTGAAATATGTTTAGGATTGTTGGAGATAGTGTCATTAATGTTTAGTTGATATATAAAGTTTGTTTTTGATCTGTGTTTTTCAAGCCTGAAAAAGTAAGCAGAATCTTGCTCTCCCTCCTCTAGCCATCGTTTCCTGGATCTAATAAAGACTCTTTCAGCCTTTTGTTGATATAAGTTGTCCAGTTTTTTTTGAAGTTCTATTAAATTTAACTTATCTTCCTCCAAGATTTCTTCTGGTGATTTCTTGTAATAAGAGGTCATTTTACTTATTACTTCTTCCTCTGCAGCTTTCCTCAGTTTAGGGATTCGACTCCCATATTGTCTTAAGAATTTGCAAGTTTCAAATTTGAAAAGTTCCCAATTGCCGCAAAAGGACCTCTCTTTGTTAGCCTTATTCCAATAATATAAAATGTATTTATTTATATGAACTTTAACCATTTCATGCTTTATCAATCAATCAATCAATCAATCAATCAACTTTATTTATATAGCACATTTTAAAAACCACAAGGGTAGCCAAAGTGCTGCACAATAAAACAATAAAAACAAACAAAACAATAAAAACATACAAAGCATACACAAAGAAACATAAAAACCATTCACATACCAGTTTCACAGCAGGTGTATTAAAAAGCCATAAAAGATAAG
>NW_023629614.1:0-1891 GCF_014905685.2 Nematolebias whitei | reverse complement strand
CACAAACATGAACATGAGTCTGTGAGCAGATGTGCACGCATGAACACATCAACATTGAAACAGATCAGCAGCAACATGAAACAGATCAGCAGCAACATGATATGGTTTTTCACAGTGATTATTCTAGTTAGAGATTCATGAGTCTAACAGCCTCAGGGTAGAAGCTGTTCCTCAGTCTAGTGGTTCTACACTTAATGCTCCTTAACCTCCTTCCTGAGGGGAGTGGGGCAAAAAGTGTGTGTGCTGGGTGAGTGGGGTCCTTCATGATGCAGGTGGCCCTCTTCCTGCATCTGGAGGTGTAGATGTCTGTGATGGTGGGGAGGCTGACTCCGACAGATTTCTGTGCAGCCTTCACCACTCTCTGCAAAGCTTTCCTTTCTGCAGCTGTGCAGCCTCCATGCCACACATTGATGCTCGAGCACAGGATGCTCTCCACTGCACACCTGTAGAAGGAGGTGAGGACTGAGCTTCCCAGACCAGCTCGCCTCAGCCGTCTGAGGAAGTAGAGTCTCTGATGAGCTTTCTTGATCAGGCTGGTGGTGTTGTTGCTCCAGCTGAGGTTGTCATTCATGTGTACACCCAAGTACTTGTAGCTGGAGACCACTTCCACCGCAGATCCTCTTATGTTCAGGGGGGTGTAGGTGTTTTTGTTCCTTCTGAAGTCCACAATCATCTCCTTTGTCTTCTTCACATTGATGTGAAGGTTATTCTCTCTGCACCAGCTCTCCAGGTGTTCCACCTCTTGCCTGTAGCTGGACTCATCATTGTTTGTGATGCATCCCACCACCGCTGTATCATCTGCAAACTTTACAATGTGACAGCCTGGATGGGTAGCTGCACAATCATACGTGAGCAGAGTAAACAGGAGGGGGCTCAACACACATCCCTGAGGAGAGCCAGTGCTGAGGGTTATGGTGGAGGAGGAGAGGTTGTGGATCCTCACTAACTGTGGTCTGTTTGTTAAAAAGTCTAGTACCCAGTTGCAGATGGAGGGGCTTAGTCCTAGTGTGGATAGTTTGTCCATCAGGGTTTGGGGGATCATGGTGTTGAAGGCGGATGTGAAGTCCACAAAGAGCATACGGACGTAAGAGTTTTTCTGCTCCAGGTGGTTGAGTGCAGTGTGGACCACAGAGGAGATTGCATCCTCTGTTGATCGGTTCTCACGGTATGCGTACTGATGAGGGTCCTCGTTGATGTTGATGGTTGTTTTGATGTGAGTCATGACCAGTTTTTCGAAGCATTTAGCGACTATCGGGGTGAGGGCCACTGGCCGATAGTCATTCAGACCAGTCACTGTAGAGCTTTTTGGGACTGGGATGATGGTGGCAGTCTTCAGGCAGGTGGGAACTGTCTCCAGGGTAAGTGAGGTGTTAAAGATGTCTGCCAGCACCTCACAGAGCTGATCAGCACATTCCTTCAACACTTTTCCGGGGATGTTGTCTGGGCCAGTTGCTTTGTGCGGATTAATCCTCCTGAAGGTACTCCTTACTTCTGCTGAGGTCACGCTGAGATGCTCTTCATCCGGTGGTGAGGTGAGTCTGGTGCTGGGTGGTCTGTTCGGGTCTTCAAAGCGTGCATAGAACTTGTTGAGGGCATCAGGCAGAGATGGGTCTTTGGGGCATTGTTCACTCCTTCCTTTATAATCTGTTATGCACTTAATGCCCCTCCACATGCTCCGAGGGTCTTGTGAGATGAATTGACCCTCGATCCTCTTTGCATATGTGGCCTTGGCCCTCTTAATACCAGCAACCAGCTCTTTTCTTGTCCTACTCAGCTCCTCTGAGTTTCCAGACCTGAAGGCAGTGTTCCTGGCTTCCAGCAGGGTACGCACCTCTGCATTCAGCCAAGGTTTTCTGTTTGGGTAGCTTTTAACATTTCTGATAGTGGAGAC
>NW_023629613.1:0-1891 GCF_014905685.2 Nematolebias whitei | reverse complement strand
ATGTCTGTGGTGAAGCAACGGAAAATCATGGCCGTATGGTTTTCCTGGTTGTAAAGCTGATTGATTATGTTGTTATTCTCATATTCTGCCAAATTAATGTAAATGTTGATGTTAAACTTTGATCCTGTAAAATAAATGACCACATTCATTTTGATGGGTCAAAGATAAATAACGTCTCACGTTACATTTTATTAAATTCAATGCACGTTTTATTCAGTCCAGAAAAATGAAGAATCCGTTTTAATTGATGAATATATCTCAGCATCTGTTCATCTACATAAGAGTACATAATTGACATGAATTTTATAGACTTAGGTTTATAAGAATGGCTGTGTGTGTGTGTTTTCTATTGTGGTCACTTCATTAGTGACCTGAGTTCAGCAGTCTGACAGCTCATGGGATGAAACTGTTGCAGAACCTGGTGGTTCTGGTCCTCAGGCTGTGGTACCTCCTGCCAGAGGCCAACCAGTCCATATTGTGGGTGTGAGTTGTCTCTTTTGATTTTTCTGGCTCTGCTCAGACAGCGTCTGAGACCAATGTCCTGGATGGATGGGAGGGGTGACCTAAGGATCTTCTCCACCGTTCTTACCACCCTCCTCAGATCCTTCCAGTCTGTAGCTGGCAGCTTCCTTCCCAAACTGAGATGCAGCTGGTCATGATGCTCTCGATGGTTCCTCTGTGGTGAGGACATGGGGTGGGAGGTTTGCTCTCTTCATCCTATGGAGGAAGTGCAGATGCTGCTGGGCTTTCTTCACTAGAGACAGTGTTTCTTGACCAAGACAGCAGATTGGTCATGTGCACCACCAGGAACCTGGTGCTCTCCAACACCTCCACCTTTGTGTTGTTTATGAGCAGCAGCGTGTGATGTGGTTTTGTTGTCCAGAAGTCAATAATGAGCTTTTTTGTTTTGTTGAAATTCAGAACCAGGTTCTTTTCCCCACATCAGTTCACAAGGTGTACCACCTCTTCCCGAAATGACTGATCCTTGTTGTTGCTAATTAGGTCTCAGATCTACCCAGTGGAGTTACCACCTGAGTTAGGGCTAAACCCCACTGCAGCCTCTCCTCTAAGGGGTGTAACAAACTGAGTCTAAATACTTGAGTATTACACAGAGTAATCTTAGGTTAGTTCTACTTAGGCTGTGTTGAAGGTGACTCACCCAGATTTTTTAATGACCTCCATCTGTGAGCCATACCCTTATCTCACCATGGCTCACCCAACCTAGCAGCTGGAGTTGGCTATTGGTTTACAGGGAAACTCACATTAACGGTCCTTCACCTTTGTTGTAAAACGGCAATTCCTACTGATCTGGTTCTTTTTAGAATCGAGAAATAGGATTCTACAATGTTGTCTTAATAATCACAGCTGAGAAACCCATTTAAAACCTCCCTGATTTGTTAGAGTTGAACCAAGCGCCTTAAATCTATGAACACCAAGTGGTGAAATGATAGTCCAGATTTTTACGTTTTATGCTTTGCTTTAATTAATGGTTTGTGAGCATTAATATACAATCCAAACAATGATTACATCTGGTTATATAGTGGAATCAGTAATAAAGACTCCATAGATTGTTTGAAGGAAGTTCTTGTTAATGGATTTTGATGTCCAAGGGATTGGAAGTCCAACTAATGAAGTGATTTCCTTGTTCCAATGAGCTGAGATAGGGAGTTAGGAGTCCTTAAAGCTCTTATGAGCTGATGGAAGAAAGCCTTCCTTTCATCTAGATGAGTGACGTCCAGAGTCCCAGCATATGTTTGAACCCCAAAGAACTCTAAAACTCTCTGGTCAGCCTACAAGAAATCCCTCCAAACTGTTGTTATTTATCTTTGTAAAACCTGTTCCTTTCAGGATTTGGTGGTCAGGGACGAACCCAGTGTGCAGACAGGACTCA
>NW_023629612.1:0-1891 GCF_014905685.2 Nematolebias whitei | reverse complement strand
GTGCCGACCGTTCACGAGCCCTTTTGATAAAGAATTTCATAATACATTTTTGGCGACGAGGATGGGATGTTAAGAATTTAAATAAATAATTCTGAACGGCTGCACCATATTCAAACGAAGGGAAAAAAAAGTGTTGAGAGAAATGTTGATGCGAGTTGCATCTGGACAAAGAGTCCGTTGAAGTTGTGCCGGGTTGGAAGAGTTATCCAACCCTGGCTTTGTGTTTAAGAGGTGGAGGGGACGCCCGAGCCTTTGTGTGAGAGTTTTAAAACAGAGAAAAAGTTGTACCGGGATGGGAAGAAGTCCCATCCCAGTTGTTTTTGTTGTTTTTGAAGAGGTGAGAAGAAGCCCATCTTAGTTGTTAGAACAATTTTTCTGAAAGCAGATAGTCCGAGTGATGTTTTGACCACTTTTGCAGGCAATAGAGGTCAGAAAAGATGGCACCAGTGATAGGACTTCAGCATAAAGTCAGAAAATGCAATCACAGGCTCAACGGAGCAAACAAGAATGTGAGGACCGCCTGTTTGTTGAATGAACGGTTCGGTGCTCAGTTTGTGAGAATAAGCAGGGCGGTGGAGCAGGTGTCCCGGTTGCGAGAAAAATTTAAGAGAAAGAAAGAAAAATGTGTTGAGGAAGTTCAGGAGAAAGAGAAACAGTTTTTACAACGAAAACAGTTGTTATCTGATGCGCAGACAGAGTGCAAGTCAGCACAGCTAGACCACATGATTAACGTAGCTGAGGGCGCGGTCGGTCAGATATGCAGGCTTAAAAAGAGGAAGAAAGAGCGTGATGTTTCGCCGGAGCGAGTCGGAGCTTATGTTGCAAGGTTGGCTGACGGATGGAATCCGTCGAGTTTAATATCACAACCCACAGATGCTCGAGTTTCGAGGCTGTTGGACAAAGGTGGAGGTCAGGTAATGAATTCAGCGCATCGAGTCAGAGCTTTGCAAGACTCGAGACCGTTGTTTGAAGTTTGTGTAGAAACAGCCCGACAGATAACATCGGATTGGTCTGATTTACAGGGTCATCGGGTGGCCTTAGGGGAGTGCGAGCAGAAATGGGCTAAGGAATGCGCTCGCTGTGCGTTCACAGAGAGGAACACAGAGCTGAAAACTGTGAAAAAATCATTTGGCCAACCCATGGGTCGTGGGCCGAGAAGGGACGGCCGGAAAAACATGCAGGAACCTACCCGTTCTGCTTTCTAGAGGGCACTAATACAGACAGGAGTGCATGCAGCTGAGATGAATGATGTGTCAGCAGAAGAGCTGAGGGCTGGAAGCCATTATTTGGATTAAAGGGGCAAAAGTAGGGTCCAAAAGTTGACATCAACACTCTGAAAAGCAGATATTGTCAAACATTGAACATCAAAGGTCCAGAATTAGAGAGCCCAGATTTTGACGTTAAATTAAAAAGCCCCAAAACTTGAAGGTGATATTGATTTTAAAATGCCTAAAGTCAAGATGGTTTAAGGGGAAAAGGGTAGATTTGAAATGTCTAGAAATAAATATGTTGTTTGGATGTGTTAAGTTAAGCTGGTTGCTTTGAAGAAAGTGTATTGTATGTTGTTTGGAAGGAAGTACAACATATGTTGTTTATGTCTAGAAATAAATATGTTGTTTGGATGTGTTAAGTTAAGCTGGTTGCTTTGAAGGAAGTGCATCGTATGTTGTTTGGAAGGGAGTGCAACATATGTTGTTTATAAATGGTTTACTTGCAGCTATAGTTTTGACAGCATCTAAAAACAACTCTAGAAGTATCCAAAAATATCTGAGATAAAAAGAATTTCACCATCTTGTTTTGCAGATGTTTCACACTTAAAGTGAAAGTTCAGCTCTTTTCAAGAGGGGTTCTGTGGAAAAAGTTAACATCTCAGTTTGAAAAAACTGATGAG
>NW_023629611.1:518-1892 GCF_014905685.2 Nematolebias whitei | reverse complement strand
AAGTTGTTGTTTCACCACTTAGGTGTTTGGTGCCTCAAAGGCAGTTTCATGTTGCTTTACATTCTTAACTCAATGCAAATGTATTTCCAGGGTGTGAGGTTTTTTTGGTGTTGTTGTTGACCTCCTTGATGTGTCCTTTTTTCTTTCAAGGTTCAATGCTTAGAGGATACTTGAGACTGCAGTATCTTGTCGCGAGTGTAAAAAGCTGAAGTTTAAGAACTGTTCTGAAAAAGTTTATCCCAGACACACACATAAATGCAACTATAGGCCAAAGTTGATGGCTGCACTTAAAAAAACATCTTAAGGAGTGAAACTCTTAGTTTGTATGCTACTATAGCCACAGCTTAATCAGGAATATATAACTTTGCACTGGTCCACATAACAAAAAATACTCCACCTTCTGAGATGAAGTTTATGTGATGACAGTAAAAAAATATTCACACCATGCTCCTTAAACAATGTTGCGATGGTAAGAAATGCTATGGTAGGAAAAATGTTGCCCAGGTACCCCTCACTAATGAAATCTTGAACTCAATGGGGATTTAATCTGGAGAAATGAAATGACTGAAAAGAAAATACAGCAAAATGACATTTGTGCAAAGATCACATAATCAAGACTTTTACAGTACCCAACAAAGTTCACTCAGGTCGTCCGGATGGTTTATTTTTTTGTTGAGACGTTTCATCCTTCATCCAAAGGACTTCATCAGTCTGAGGAGCCACAACAAACTCAGTCCCATAATTATCACACACACATGGTGGACCAATCAGTTTGATGGTGGGAAGATGGTTTCTGGGGCCCGCCCTTCCCCCCGTGAACTCCTCTTAGGCAGCCATAGGCAAAGTGGTCCAAAACATCAAAGTTCTTGCTCACTAATCCAGGTAAAATTCCAACAAAGTTCGGTCAGGTCATCTGGATGATTTCTTTTTTTTTTTTTGTTGAGACATTTCGTCCTTCATCCAAAGGACTTCTTTCATCCAGTAGCACCATCAAACTGGTTGACTCAACATAAAAAGCTGCTATTTAAAAGACTGAGTTTCTTGTGGCTCTGGACTGATGAAGTCTTTTGGATGAAAGATGAAACATAACAAAAAAAAAAAAAAAAAAAAAACGTCCAAAGGACCCGACTTAACTTTGTTGGATATTTTTACCTGGATTATTGAGCATGCATCAGGATATTCGATAAGTATTCTATCTACGGTAATACCAATCCATAACAAAGATCACTGCAGATCTCAATTGAGGAAAAATGAACATGTCCAGTTCAAACTTGGTTCATCTCATTTTAATCCAGTCCAGCCCATATTTTCTTCAGTTATAATCCCATTCAGCACAGTCACATTTGTAATTAGAAAAAAAAAAAAAAAAAAAAA
>NW_023629611.1:0-418 GCF_014905685.2 Nematolebias whitei | reverse complement strand
ATATATACCAATAGTACTTTTATAGCTTTTGTTGCCTCTACTACTATTAATATCAGCAATAATAAAGTGCTACGTGTTGTCATCATTGTGGGCAGCTATGTAAGCACCCGGGGAACAATTAGGAATTGGGTGTCTTGCTTATAGAGACACCATGAAATATGGGAATCAGAGGTAGAGTCTACATGATATGCGGGTATATGGAGTATACCCAATAGAAAAGTTGAAGAATTTCAGTATACCCACTTAAAAGTTCCCAGTGATACATGACACATGGCACGTGTCATTGATACGTTAAACAGCAGTTAAACACTTCTGTAACAACATGTCGGTATGCAGCGCTTGCTTATTGCATTCACTTATCCAGCTAATTATTATATAATTAATACTTCTGTACTTACTACTTAATACTTGAACATGT
>NW_023629610.1:552-1892 GCF_014905685.2 Nematolebias whitei | reverse complement strand
TGGCGTAGTTTGTCTCTTTCTTCATCAGATGTCAGAGCGTCGGCTTGGGCGACCACCTGATCAATCTGTGATGAGACTGTTAAGGGTTCTTGCTCCTTGGGGAGCTCCATCGAATCCCTTTCTGAGTCGTCGGGCCTGTCTATGGGTAAGACACCGTAGGTTTGAGGTCCTCGGTCGACATCATCGGTTGAGAAAAGAGCTATGGCCTGTGTTGGTTTTGTAAACCATACTGGCCCAGCTTCTTGACTCGGTACCAGGTTGTCTGGGAGTCCTCCCAGAAATGGAATGCCTAGTTCAAAATCATGAAAGTCAGTTGAAATCAACCATCCTAGCATAGTGTTTTTTGGGATCAGCACCTCATCCATGCCAGTGTTACACACAGCAATAGATGTGGTCCTGGAGTCAAGACTCACCTGGTTCGTGGCTTCCACGGACAGTCCCAAGTTGAAAAATGCAGGAGAGGGTTGAAAATATGCCTGTTTATGGCTAATAGCTTGTCCAGCTATTATGTGGATTCGCACCATTAGGTTAATCACCTGAGGTGGTACTGTAGTGTCTTGGTTGCTAGCAACCTGGCAGGCCTCTGGAATGGTCTGCCCAGCCTTAAGGCTCACTGTGTCTAGCACAGGAGGATCCTTTGTGGCTGGTTTCAGGGACCACAGCACCTTGTTGATGGTGTCCACGTGGACACCCAACCTTACCAAAATGTCAGAGCCTATGTAGGATGCATGTGGTAAGTTTTGGATAACGAGAAATGGGTGAACCAGTTCTCGTTGATTCCAGTTCAGTTTTAGGTTAATGACTCCTTCTGCGGTCATTACCTGTGAACTATTGGGAACTAATGGAAAGCGGAAAGCTTTTTTAATTAGTTCTAGACCAACGTGTTTGTGAACCAAGGTTTCGTAGAAAGCTCGGTTAATTGCTGATTTATCTGTCCACAGAGACAGTACAGCATCGTTGGTGTGGGACCCTTGGATCTCTACACCCTTAACTACCAGTGGTAGGTAGTGTTTGGTGGACTCTGACTGTTCCAGCTCACAGAGGAGGCTGTCTTGTTGAGTCAGAGTTTGGACCACTTGGGTTTCTTTGGTTTCACATGGTGTCAGAGGAGTACTCACCGGGCTCGTGTCCTCGGCTGAGGAGTCCTTTGTGCCTTCCGCGGTACCTGCTGTTGGGCAGTCTGTGTCACACTCCGGAGGCGTTTCTATTGGCAGTGGTTTGCTCACTTTTGTCCACATTATTTGATCACCATAATCTATAATCGCATTAAAGCGATTTATAAAATCCTGGCCGACCAAAAATGGGAATGAGTCAACATGGGTCACGTGTACCGGGTGGTA
>NW_023629610.1:0-452 GCF_014905685.2 Nematolebias whitei | reverse complement strand
ACCCTTAACTACCAGTGGTAGGTAGTGTTTGGTGGACTCTGACTGTTTCAGCTCACAGAGGAGGCTGTCTTGTTGAGTCAGAGTTTGGATCACTTGGGTTTCTTTGGTTTCACATGGTGTCAGAGGAGTACTCACCGGGCTCGTGTCCTCGGCTGAGGAGTCCTTTGTGCCTTCCGCGGTACCTGCTGTTGGGCAGTCTGTGTCACACTCCGGAGGCGTATCGATTGGCAGTGGGTTGCTCACTGTTGTCCACATTGTTTGATCACCATAATCTATAATCGCGCCGAAGCGATTTATAAAATCCTGGCCAACCAAAAATGGGAATGAGTCAACATGAGTCACGTGTACCGGGTGGTACAGTGTCATATTGCCAATCTGCATGTGAACCATTGCTATAGCTGTCAGGGTTGTTTTCATTTCTGAGAGACCCTGCATTTCTATAGCACATTCAG
>NW_023629609.1:0-1892 GCF_014905685.2 Nematolebias whitei | reverse complement strand
GAATGTCCTTGAGCTTGATGTAAGTTCATGTTGGAATTCATCCCCATGGACAGGCGATGATTTCCAAAGGGGGGACTGTAGTGAACTAAGCCTCAGGTCAAATCTGGCCCTGTGGGCCTTTCTGGGACAAGAACTGTTATTTCATTGATTTGAGTCCAGAAACACAAGATTAAGTTCATCCAGAGACTTTCTAAGTGTGTCCTGCACTGATCAATTGAAAGAACACTCTCTTTTTTATTATCATTACTATTTTACAAATGTCTTGATAAAAAAAGTATGTTAGTTCAAACCATTTTAATTGTTGAAGTGAACTCAAGTTAAAATGTGTTACAGAGTAATTATTCATTTTCTTGATCTTATGTCTGAAATGAGCAAGTTGTGATGTCGGTCAAACGTCGGAGACAAACGCAATCAAGTTTGTTGGAACAAACTGTCATGTTTTTAAATCCTCTCAGACATAAATAGAGAAGCTGGCACCTGTTTCCTCCCATCTCGCCTAAACATTTCTCTTGTCTGTCTCAAAAACATTTTCTGTCTGTTCCAAAACATTTTTCTGTTTTTCTGACTTCTAGTGACCTCTTACGTCACAAAAGCACACCTCTTGTTGGCTCTTTCAGCCAATCAAGACTTCCCAAATGAACCAGAAACAGAACTCTTTAAATGTCGACACTTCCTAGTTCCAAAGAGTGCGGTGGGAGAGCAGTTCAGTTCGGAGAGCAGAACCGAACAGAAAAGTTGCTGGAGAGAACAGGAGGTTCCAGACATGATCCGAAGTTCTTCCGAGTCTCGTGGGAATTATGGAATCTTCCACATCTGAGTGGAACTCTGACGGACTTACTCCTCATGTGAGTCCAACCGAGAGGTGAACGGGTGTCGAACGAAGTACCGTCACTACTCCGGACGTTTTCCAACCATCCTACGGAGACGCTGGAAAAGCGTTGAAAGGCAACTCTACACCGAAGTCGGAATTATCCTCTGCCAAGGTAAAGAGTCGATCTTCAACGGCAAGCGTACCGAGATGAAACTGGGTCGAATGGAGAGTGCCGTTCTTATACCGACACATATTCCCTCATCCATCTTCTCTCTCTCTTTAAACTCCCTCAATTTCCCATTTTTAAAACTCTTCTATCTTGCCAGTAATTAATCCAGATATTTTCAGAAATGTCTGTTGGTTTAAAGTTGCAAGGGAAACCATGGCCGTATGGTTTCATAGTTGTGAAGCTAATTAATTAAGCTGTTATTGTAATCAATTTTGCCAAATTAATGTAAATGTTTGATGTTAAACTTTGATTCTGTTAATAAATGACCGCATTCATTTTGATGGGTCAAAGATAATTAACGTCTCACGTCACATTTAATAATTCAATGCACGATATTACTCAGCCCAGAAAAATGAAAGAATCCGTTTAATTTATGAATATATCACAGATATATGTTCATCTACACTAAGGTGGCTGTATGTGTTGTTTTTTAAGCTTGTCAATGAGTCTGATGGGATGATTTCAAGCTTGCCACTATGGCTGAAGAGATGTTTTCAAGCTTGCCACAATATCCAATTTGATGTTTTCAAGCCTGCCACTATGCCCAAAGTCATGTTTTCAAGCTTGTTACTGTGTGTCTGAAGTGATGTTTTCAAACTTGCCACAATGTCCAAGTTATATTTTCAAGCTTGTTACAGTGTGTCTGAAGTGATGTTTTCAAGCTTGCCACTATGTCCAAAGTGATGTTCTTCAGTTTGCCAATGTGTCTGAAGTGATGTTTTCAAGCTTGCCACCATGTCCAAAGGGATGTTTTTAAGCTTGCCAATTTGTCTCAAGTGATGTTTTCAAGCTTGCCACTATGTCCTAATGGATGTTTTTAAGCCTGCAAATGTGTTTGAATGGTGTTTTCAA
>NW_023629608.1:0-1892 GCF_014905685.2 Nematolebias whitei | reverse complement strand
TTATTTATTTTATTTATTTTTTTTCTCCTCCAAGCACGTACATGTTTAACAACCCGTTAATACATCAAAATGCAGGCAATCACATCTACATGATTAAAATTTTCTGGGGGAGGACAACCACGACTCGGGGAACCCAGAGTGATGAGACCAGGACACGAGGCAGGACTCAGAAGTACAGTTACAGTGTTTATTTATGTACAGTGCAGGATAAATAACAGTTGAACAGCTGGAGCCCTGAGGAGGAAGGAGAGGGTCAGGTGGCTCAGGTTGAGGGATACAGGATGTGGGTATTGATCCAATGGGTTTATCTTACAGGTATGATGATGGCAGGAGGTTTCCAAAGTGGACTCCAGAGATGGAAGGCAACAGGCGATTGGCTGGAAGGCAAGGCACGAGGAACCAGGAGAGGAACCGAAGGGGAACCAAAGCAAAACAGCATCCGAGGAGGCAGGTAAGCTGAAAGCACAGAAAAATGGTTATATTAGCACGAGATACAAACACAGGTCAGAGACATAGAGTACCATGAATGTCTGATGCTCCGGTAAGATGTAGCATCTGACTGCAGCCTTGTGTAGGGTAGGACCTCATCAAGTAGATGGCCGTCAGGTGGTGATGATTAGCGGCCATCTTTTAGAGGGCAGCTGCAGCAGATGGTACTCTCACAAAATGACAATACATTTATTATGTCCATTATGTTAATAGGTAAAGTTTCAAAGTAGATTTTGATGCTGTTAATTTTCTCAAAACTGTAATTTTTGGAAGTTGAAATTAAACATTTTGTTAATTAAGTGTGTCTTGAATGAAAAATACCCCATGTTTAAAAGTATAAAAATATTATTAACACTATTAAAGAACATAGGTCTCAAGTATTTATGTTACACAAATATTTCCATTGCATTAAAGAGACAACTTGAAGAAAATTATTTAGATTATGAGGGGGTCCCTGCAACCTTTTCTCCCCTGTAAGGGGTCCCTGAACACAAAAAGTTTGAGAAAACCTGCTATAAAGTGTCAAATGTACTTAAAAAAAAAAAAAAAGAACAAATGTTTGTTCAACTTGACGGTTTAATTTTTGAGCTAAGGCATTTCGTCCATCATCCAACAGAGTTCTTCAGTCTGAGGAACCACCTAACATAACTGATTGTCCACCAACAGCATACTCCAAAGTGGAAAAAAAACATTTGCTGGTGCTAAGATGGCCTCTGGGTCACGCCTTCTCTTCCGGGGCCCACCCTCTTCTTCGTCGACCGTCATGTCAAAGTGATTCAAAACACCAAAGTTCATGCTCAATAATCCAGGTATGATGTTCAGAATAATGGTCAACAGTGTTCAGACAGTGGTTCAAAACACTTTGACAGTCGGAAACAGTCCATTTTGACATGACTGTCCAGAGGGTGTGCCCCAGAGGCCATCTTAGCAACAACTTGTTTGTTTTTTTCACTTTGGAGTATGCTGATGGAAGAGAATCAGTTTTGTTTAGTGGTTCCTCAGACTGAAGAAGTCCATTGGATCATGGATGACATGGCTCAGGGCAAAAGGAAAAAAAAAAGTCCAGATGACCTGACGGAACATTGTTGGATTTTATATCTGGAGAACATGCAAACTCCACCCAGAAGGCACCTGGACCGGGGTTTGAACCAAGGACCTGCTCGCTGAGAGGCAGCAGCTCTACCAGTTGCGCCACCGTGCTGCCCTATATATACATATATATACATATATATATACATATATATACATATATATATACATATATATGCATATATATACATATATATATATATACATATATATGCATATATATACATACATATATACATATATATGCATATATATACATACATATGCATATATATACATACATATATACATACATATGCATATATATACATACA
>NW_023629606.1:0-1893 GCF_014905685.2 Nematolebias whitei | reverse complement strand
ATGAAGAGTGGAGACCAACGTCAGGATTGCAGGTCTCCTCCAGCGAATGTCGTCTCTGGGCGACGTCCAGGGTGCCGTTCTGGTTCAATGTGTCATGCAATTATGTGGTTTAAGGTGGGCTTATGAAGGGGATTTTACATAAGGCCTTAACCTATATGCACCTGGTGTGTAAGCTATTATGATTGGGAACAGCTACAGCTACCAATTAAGGGGTGGAACATGCTGAAAAGGGTAGTTATAGGGGTTTATACCTATAGAAGGGCATTCCAAACTGTTTTTCCATTTCTAACTTGGTTTAAGTTAGCTTTACATGGTAAAATATAGTTTGGTTCAATTGTCTGTTGTCTTTTAGACGAACGACTTGAGACTGGGTGTTTGGTTTCCCCATAAATGTTTTTGGAAGTCTATGGCGAGACTCATCAAAAAGAATTAGCTATCCCCCCGAATAGAATTGTTTGAGTAGGTTCGGCTTAAGCGTTGTGAGACCAATGTAGAGTATGGTACTTAAGGTAGCATTAATCTACATTGACTCCGCAAAGATTAGATTTTAACAAATGAACTGCATGTTGGCATAGTTAAAGGCCTCTTAGTCTCTAACTTAACTTACACACAAAATTCATTCTTAACTCAGAAACAATACCAAAACCAATTAAACAACGTTTCAACATCGACAAGAGTAATGACTAAGCAAGTAGAAACATCGTTTCACTGCTTCACCTCACCCTGGTTGTCAGATTCAGTCACGCTGTCCCGTTTGTTTGTTTCTTTGCACACCTTGTGTGGTTTAACCTGGTTTCGATGTACCCATTTAACAATTGGCTCTTTTTGGCCTTTACTGATTTTTATCTGATAGACAACTGGAGACAGTTTGTCTGATATCAGATGGGGTCCAGTCCATCTGGGCATCAGTTTACGGGCGAGAGTTCCGGTCCCGGACTCTCTTCTCCCAGTTGTGGGGGCAAACGTGTAGTACCAGACCCTGTCTCCCACTTGGAGTTCCTCGTGAGAGGCCTTTTGGTCGTAGTACGCTTTGCGTCCTTCAGCTGATTTTTCCAGGTTTTTCTGTGCGAAAGCAAAAGTGTTTTTAAGGTGTTTTTCCAAGTCTTTCATGTATTGTTGTGTAGTGTAGGCTGTTGCCATGGCAGCATTGCCTGGTTGGTACAACAGGTGTAGAGGGAGAGTCATTTGTCGACCCGTCATCATCTCGAAAGGAGAGATGCCAGTCGATGTGTGTGGAGTGGCCCTTATGGCCATGAGGACCAGAGGGAGTTTCACGTCCCAGTCCTTGTGGCTTGTGGCTACGTATTTTTTCAAAATACTCACCACCGTCCTGTTTGCTCTCTCAACCTGGCCTGAAGCCTGTGGATGGTAGCCAATATGGAAGTTGGCTTTGACGCCTAGCGTCTTCCACAGTTCTTTCATTACTTCACCTGTGAAGTGTGTACCTTGGTCTGAGTTCACCCTGAGGGGAAGTCCAAACCTTGAGAATACATGATTCATTAATAACATAGCAGTGATTTGTGCTGTGTCATTAGGGGCTGGTAGACATTCTACCCATTTGGTAAACGCGCAGGTTACCGGGAGAAAATATTTATTTCCTCTAGAGGTCTTAGTGAGTGGTCCGACCCAATCAATCTGGAGGTCCGACCATGGAAATGCAATGCCTCTACTATGCAGTGGTGCTCTGTGGAGTGGTCTGGATGGCTGAAACTGGCCACAGACCAGGCACCCTTTTATGTAGTCTTTGACATCCTTTTTCATTCCAGGCCAATAAGCAATCTGTTTTAATGCTTTCAGCGTGGCATTGTCACCCTTATGTCCTGCAGACGGAAGGTCATGTGCATGAACTAACATCACCCCCCTGTGGTCATGGGGGACCACGAACACAGGTGA
>NW_023629605.1:0-1893 GCF_014905685.2 Nematolebias whitei | reverse complement strand
GTGGAGTTTTTGAAAACTAAAGGCTTTTAAAAATTCATTTAAATGTGATTTTTTTTTTTTTTTATGTCAGGCTAATAAGATAGTCAAATATGTTGGATCAGAACTTACATTAGCCTTGTACTGTATTGTACTTTATGACTGTTCATGTTACTTTGGGGAAATATTAACCACTGCTTAACAATACTTTTTCTCTCTCCCACAATAAACTAGACAATCTTTTAGAGCTATCTTATTAGGAAAGATTGGGGGACCTGAGTTGCCACAGGGAGAGCTCAGCATGACGCATGTCTATAGAGACATGACGTTTGTGTAAAAGGCCGTACTAGGGTGCTGTCTCAGGACGTGAGCACAGGAGGTCACTGACATGGTGAGGTGCTATAGTCCCAGAATCACTGCCAGTGGGTACCTGAAATCAGACCCTATGGCTTCCCACGCCATGATACCAGGATAACCAGTGTGTCTCCACAGCATTCATAGGATTTGTCTTCCTCCCCCTTAGGGCCACAATATGCTCATATGATAGTCCTCTGTGGTAATGCAGAACTGAGATTCATCCATATGATGCCATGGTAATGGCAGCCTCCACATGGACCGGTGAACCTGTAGCTTGACTGATGCCAGTTGTGGTCTCTGTTATCCAACCAGAACCTTTATGATGTGATGGATGCCCTCTCTTACCCACTGGTGTCAACACTGACATCTGAACACCCCACAAGCTGGGTAATTGTGCAATACGACCACCAGATTCGAGCAAATCCACTCTCCTGATGCCACCAGTAAACTTCTCTGATGACTATTGTAGACATGTCAGCTTCTTGCCAGTTAAATTATTTACAAACCCACCACTGGTCTGCTGTATGCCAAAATGCAATCCAGTCAAACCATCAACCATGAGTGCTTAACTTTTTTGTTCTTGACTATATAAATAAATAAAGGTTCTGGACGTTTATTTATACCATTTGTGTTTTTAATTTTTACTTCTTCACTGATTCTTCACTTGTTTTCGTTCAGGAGGAAAACAAAGAAACTTAACTGGTTGACTCTTCTGTTTAAAGATTTCAACTTGGAAAAAGAGGTAGATTTTTCTTCTAACCAGGTGTTAATGATGTGTACACAATAATAAAGTGTTGGTTCCTTTTTCTAGTTTACTAAAGTATATTTAGTCATATATCCTGAAATGTTACTGAACCATAAGAACTTGCTTATTTGGTTGTTTTGCAGTTTTGCTTTTCGGAGGTCACTGATGTTCACCACTCAATGAGCTGCATGGCTGCAATCTTTGTCACTATTTTCATCGTCCAGATGCTGGTCTCTGAAAAGTAAATAGCACTTGAATCAGATTTGCACATCAAACTTACAGGTTTTATCATGTTTTATGTACTTGTGTTTCCAGAAACTTTTTACTGTTGACGCCAAAGTACATAAGGCAGTCCTTTCTGGTTCATAAAGAGGTTTTTTAATTTAAAAAAGTAAATATTGTATTTTCTGAAATAGGAACTATCAGATAGGAGTGTCTTATGGTGTGACGTTTCCTGTGATGGTGGTGCTTCTGGCCGTTGCTCTCACTGGATATTTTGAGGTAAATCAAAATTAATTTTTGTTTGTGTTACATCAGCTGCTTATTCCCTGCATGTGGTTAAGTAAGTTTTAAGTGCAGCTGAAACTCCATATTTGTAACTAGATACCATAATCTAAAAACATAAGTTAAGTCATATTTTTATGATTAATACTTTTTACACCTTTTTAGGATTCATTTATCTCTGATAACATTGTTTATATACAAAAATACAGTAATTAATTGTTATTCATCTATTTTATGCCTATAAGTTACCAGTGAGATATATATACAGTATATATATAAACAGAAATGAAAACGACTGAAAACAATTCACC
>NW_023629604.1:0-1894 GCF_014905685.2 Nematolebias whitei | reverse complement strand
GACAAGCCGAGCGCTGCAATCAGGAGCTGGAGTCCACACTGCGTTGCCTGGTCGAGTCTAATCCTTCGTCCTGGAGCCAGCACTTGGTTTGGGTGGAGTATGCTCATAACTCCCTCCACTCCTCTGCCACCGGCATGTCCCCCTTTGATGCCTCCCTGGGTTACCATCCCCCCTTGTTCCCTGATTCCAAGACAGACTGCTCGGTCCCATCCGTCTAGCACCACTTTAGGCGTTGCCGTCACATCTGGCGCCAGGCCAAAGCGGCCCTCCTTAGGACCGCAGCCCAAGCAAAACGGTTTGCTGACCGCCACCGTTTGGAGACGCCCGCCTACCAGGTCGGCCAGCAAGTTTGGCTGTCCACCAAACACATTAAGCTGCGGGACACCCCTCGCAAACTGGCCCCCCGCTTCATTGGTCCCTTCCCCATCACCCGTATTATCAACCCCTCTGTGGTCCGCCTCCAGCTCCCCAGGGCCATGCGCATCCATCCTACGTTCCACGTCTCGCAGGTGAAGCCTGTCTCGCTCAGTCCCCTGTGTCCTCCATCTGACCTCCCTCCGCCGCCTCGCCTGATCGACAACCACCCTGCGTTCTCCGTCCGTTCCATCTTGGACGTGAGATGCAGGGGTAGGGGTTTCCAATACCTGGTCGATTGGGAGGGGTACGGTCCTGAGGAGAGGTCATGGATCCCCCGGTCCTTTATCCTTGATCCTAGTCTCATTTCCAGGTTCTACAGAGACCACCCCGAGAAGCGCCTCAGGTCGCCAGGTGGCGATTCTTGAGGGGGGGTATTGTAAGGGTCCCACTGCCTGCAGCCTGCCTTGCTGATGGCCGCTGATTACCAACACCTGGCGGCCATCAGCCTGATGAGCCTCTCCATCTACTTAAGGCTGCAGTCCGGTGTGGCTGCAGTCCGGTGTGACTCAACGCTGGAGCATATCACCTCTTATGGTATAGTACTGTTGTGAGACAAATGTCTTGGTGAAAAGAATTTGTTCACCTTTTGCTCTTTTTTCCAGTTTCCTGGTTCCTTGTGCTTTTTGGATTCCCTCGTGACCTGATCTGGATCCCTTGGCCTGTCAGGTATTCCTCGTGCCTCTTTGCCTCCAGTTGCCAGCCTTCCTCGTTCCCCTTTGGACCCTTGTTGGATTTCCCTCTGCTGCTCGCTCTCCTTGGACTGAAGGACCAGCTCTCCCCTTCGGGTTTGGACTGTAAGGACAAAACGCTCATTAAACCAACCACTCTGGCCTTCCCCGTTGGACAAATATTAACCTGTCATCCCTCTTTCCAGGAGCCTCCGTGAAGCAGCTTGTGGACCCTTTTTATTCACTGTACATAATAAACACTGTTCTTTTGTATTTCCCCTGTGTCTGCCGCGTTCTGGGTCTCATATCATCTGGGTTCCCCGCGCACTCCTAACAGAAATGCTCCAGCCACAACAGACCCAGAATGAGACCAAGAGCGAGCAGACCTCCCCCGTTCCCGCGGAGGAGCGGATCGATAGGATGGACAAAGTAATTCATCAGGTGCTGACTCACCAGACCACCGTCCAGTCCAACCTTCAGGAGCTCGGAGGTATGATTTATTCCATAAAACGTCAACTGCAAGCTTATGCCTCCTCAGCTCCAGTCGTTCCACCAGCCCCCGTGGCTCTTGGTCCCACTCCTCCTGTCCAACAAATTTTCATTAAACCTTCTGAGTTTTTCACCGGAGACCCTGACCAATGTGGCGGCTTCTTGCTCCAGTGCCGACTTGCCTTCAAGGGGGCTCCCTCCCAGTTCTCGTCGGACACGGCCAAAATCACCTTCTTCGTAAGCCAGCTCAAAGGTAACGCTCTCCGGTGGGCTCACTCGTTCCTCTTGAGTCATGATAACCCCCCTGCTTCCTATGCCCT
>NW_023629603.1:1162-1894 GCF_014905685.2 Nematolebias whitei | reverse complement strand
TAGAGCTGAATGATCATTTCACCCTGGGACAAGATCTGATGTTTATTATGCTCATCATATCATTTGAGAGATAGTTTATGTCACCAGGAATTGGCATGGACAGGACCCTCCCTCACCAGTCACCTGGCTTGCATGACAAGTTACCTTGATAGTCCTTCTTGCAGGTGGTGGGCTCAAATGGATGTGGCTTCCTGTCGCTAATTTGGGCTTGGCCTGGCCGAGCCCCGGGAGCTAACGTTTTACCACCAGGTGCTCGCCAGCAAGCTCCTCTCACTCCTGGAACAAGATCCCGTAAACAAGCAGAGGGTGGTCGGGTTCAGCCTTGGAGTTAGGATGTGGAGCTCTGTCATCTGGGAGGAGCTCAGAATGAAGCAGCTGCTCCACATCGAAAGAGTCAGTTCAGGTGGTTTGGGTATCTGATTATGATGCCTCCTGCACACCTTCCTTTAGAAGTGTTTTGGGCATAGTCCACATGGAAGAGGACCCGGGGCAGACCAAGAACTCCCTGGAGGGATTGTGTATCTTCTCTGGCCTGGGAAGTCCTCAAGTTCCCCCAGGTGAAGATGGAGATTGTTGCTTGAGAGAGGGATTACTAGATTTCTCTCCTTGACCTGTTGACTCCGTGACCCAACAGCAGAAGCTGGAGATGGAGATCATTTCATTAAAGTCTTATAGCACACAAATGGCCCTGGCCACCCTAATGCATGCTTACCTGGGCTGAAGCTGTCAACG
>NW_023629603.1:0-1062 GCF_014905685.2 Nematolebias whitei | reverse complement strand
AGAGAGAGAGAGAGAGAGAGAGAGAGAGAGAGAGAGAGAGAGAGAGAGAGAGACATTTTAAACTATTCCCACACTCTTGCAATCTTCTAAACAATGTTTGTAGACTCAAAAGCTGTAAAAGATCATAGAATGTCATGATTGCAGCTCCCTGCCTCCCCTGCTCTGTGCCACTTGCAAGCCCTCTTGGCCACGCCCACTTATCTGCTCTGCACGGTGAACAGCTGATCATGCACAGAGAACAGTTGATCAGCTGCAGCAGGAAGTTTATCCTGCAGTAAGGGCTGCACAAAGGTGTAGGAGTTGCTAAATAATTTTAAATAATTTACTTTAAATAAAAATTCCATGCCTATCATGCGGCTCATCCATCAATCAGCCATTTGTGTGTCATGTCCAATCTTATTTTGAAAAACTGCGATAGAGAGAGTCCATGATAAACGAACCAGGAAGTAGCGAGGGACTACTGTAAAGACTTTTTGTCTGAGCACAAATTTGAAACTGAACTGGAGAGCATGTCAAAGCTGGCAGATTCTTAAAAACCAGCTGTGAGTGACGATAACCTGCAAAAGATTCACATTGACCCCACCACCTGAGAGAGAGGAGGACGAGGCATGGCCCATGCTCTCCACCAACCTTAAACACACAAAATAAGTTTGGGGGGGAATAAGGTCACCAAAAAACTAACTGAGAAACATGCAATAATCTTGTACACAATTTATTTGAAAGTAATAGTGCATCCTCCTTAGATGTGTCAGAATACAGTGAACCCTCGTTTTTCACGGGGGTTACGTTCCAAAAAGAACCCGTGATAAACGAAATCCGTGAAGTAGTAACCTTTACTTTTTTTACAATTATTATACAATGAAATACTCCATAATACATTCAAACCAAAGAACAAAACCTTTTTATAGGCCCAAGCATTTGTTAAACAAATAAAAGTACTGTATAAACGTTTTTTTACAAATAACTACTTTACTGGAGAGACTGTTTAGCCAATCAGAATGCAGAACACAATGCACGATGCAAATCCGTGAAGCAGCGAGACCGTGAAAGGTGAACCGCGTT
>NW_023629602.1:0-1894 GCF_014905685.2 Nematolebias whitei | reverse complement strand
CTGGGCGAATCTCATCCACCCCTGGGGCCCTGCCACCGAGGAGCTTTTTAACCACCTCGGTGACCTCAGCACCAGAGATTGGAGGGCCCGACCCAGAGTCCCCAGGCTCCGCTTCCTCAGTGGAAGACGTGCCGGTGGGATTGAGGAGGTCTTCAAAGTATTCCGCCCACCGACCCACAACATCCCGAGTTGAGGTCAGCAGCACACCACTCCCAATATAAACAGTGTAGGTGGCGTACCGCTTTCCCCCCCTGAGACGGCGGATGGTGGACCAGAATCGTCTCGAAGCCGTGCGGAAGTCGTTCTCCATGGCCTCTCCGAACTCCTCCCATGCCCGAGTTTTTGCCTCAGCAACCACCCGAGCCGCATGTTGCTTGGACTGCCGGTACTCATCAGCTGCTTCCGGGGTCCCACAGGCCAAAAAGGCCCGATAGGACTCCTTCTTCAGCCTGACAGCATCCGTCACCGATGGTGTCCACCATTGGGTTCGAGGGTTGCCGCCGCAACAGGCACCGACAACCTTGCGGCCGCAGTTCTGGTAAGCCGCCTCGACAATAGAGGCACGAAACATGGTCCACTCAGACTCAATGTCCCCCACCTCCCTCGGAACATGTTCAAAGTTCTCCCGGAGGTGGAAGTTGAAACTCCGTCTCACAGGAGACTCTGCCAGACGTTCCCAGCAAACTCTCACAATACGTTTGGGTCTGCCAGGTCTGACCGGCATCCTCCCCCACCATCGGAGCCAACTCACCACCAGGTAGTGATCAGTTGACAGCTCCGCCCCTCTCTTCACCCGAGTGTCCAAGACATGTGGCCGCAGATCAGATGAGACGATGACAAAGTCGATCATCGAACTGCGGCCTAGGGTGTCCTGGTGCCAAGAGCACATATGGACACCCTTATGCTTGAACAAGGTGTTCGTTATTGACAATCCATGACGAGCACAGAAGTCCAACAACAGAACACCACTCTGGTTCAGATCAGGGGGGCCGTTCCTCCCAACCACACCCCTCCAGGTCTCACTGTCATTGCCCACATGAGCATTGAAGTCCCCCAGCAGAACAAGGAAGTCCCCAGAAGGTGCACTTTCCAGTACCCCCTCCAAGGACTCCAGAAAGGGTGGATAATCTGAACTACCGTTTGGTGCATAAGCACAAACGACAGTCAGAACGCGTCCCCCCACACGTAGGCGGAGGGAGGCCACTCTCCCATTCACCGGGGTGAACCCCAATACACAGGCACCAAGTTGGGGGGCAATAAGTACGCCCACGCCTGCTCGGCGCCTCTCACCAGGGGCAACTCCAGAGTGGAAGAGTGTCCAGCCCCTCTCAAGGAAACTGGTTCCAGAGCCCGAGCCATGCGTAGAGGTGAGTCCGACTATTTCTAGCCAGAACCTCTCAGCCTCACACACCAACTCAGGCTCCTTCCCCACCAGTGAGGTGACATTCCACGTCCCAATAGCCAGCTTCTGTAGCCGAGGATCAGACCGCCAGGGTCCCCGCCCTCGGCCACCACCCATCCCACATTGCACCCGACCCCTTTGGCCCCTCCCACAGGTGGTGAGCCCATGGGAAGGGGGACCCACGCCTCCTCTTCGGGCTGTGCCCGGCCGAGCTCCATGGGTAAAAGCCCGGCCACCAGGCGCTTGCCCGCGTGCCCCACCTCCAGGCCTGGCTCCAGAGTGGGGCCCCGGTGACCCACGTCCGGGCAAGGGAACACTAGGTCCATTTGTGTTTCTCATCATTGGGGTCTTTGGGCTGCACTTTGTCTGGTCCCTCACCTAGGACCTGTCTGCCATGGGTGACCCTACTAGGGGCATAAAGCCCCTGACAGCATAGCTCCTAGGATCATTGGGACACTCAAACCCCTCCACCACGGTAAGGTGGCAGCCCAG
>NW_023629601.1:150-1894 GCF_014905685.2 Nematolebias whitei | reverse complement strand
AGAGGAGCTGAGTAGGATAAGAAAAGAGCTGGTTGCTGGTATTAAGAGGGCCAAGGCCGCATATGCAAAGAGGATCGAGGGTCAATTCATCTCACAAGAACCTCGGAGCATGTGGAGGGGCATTAAGTGCATAACAGATTATAAAGGAAGGAGCGAACAATGTCCCAAAGACCCATCTCTGCCTGATGCCCTCAACAAGTTCTATGCACGCTTTGAAGACCCGAACAGACCACCCAGCACCAGACTCACCTCACCACCGGATGAAGAGCATCTCAGCGTGACCTCAGCAGAAGTAAGGAGTACCTTCAGGAGGATTAATCCGCACAAAGCAACTGGCCCAGACAACATCCCCGGAAAAGTGTTGAAGGAATGTGCTGATCAGCTCTGTGAGGTGCTGGCAGACATCTTTAACACCTCACTTACCCTGGAGACAGTTCCCACCTGCCTGAAGACTGCCACCATCATCCCAGTCCCAAAAAGCTCTACAGTGACTGGTCTGAATGACTATCGGCCAGTGGCCCTCACCCCAATAGTCGCTAAATGCTTCGAAAAACTGGTCATGACTCACATCAAAACAACCATCAACATCAACGAGGACCCTCATCAGTACGCATACCGTGAGAACCGATCAACAGAGGATGCAATCTCCTCTGTGGTCCACACTGCGCTCAACCACCTGGAGCAGAAAAACTCTTACGTCCGTATGCTCTTTGTGGACTTCACATCCGCCTTCAACACCATGATCCCCCAAACCCTGATGGACAAACTATCCACACTAGGACTAAGCCCCTCCATCTGCAACTGGGTACTAGACTTTTTAACAAACAGACCACAGTTAGTGAGGATCCACAACCTCTCCTCCTCCACCATAACCCTCAGCACTGGCTCTCCTCAGGGATGTGTGTTGAGCCCCCTTCTGTTTACTCTGCTCACATATGATTGTGCAGCTACCCATCCAGGCTGTCACATTGTAAAGTTTGCAGATGATACAGCGGTGGTGGGATGCATCACAAACAATGATGAGTCCAGCTACAGGCAGGAGGTGGAACACCTGGAGAGCTGGTGCAGAGAGAATAACCTTCACATCAATGTGAAGAAGACAAAGGAGATGATTGTGGACTTCAGAAGGAACAAAAACACCTACACCCCCCTGAACATAAGAGGATCTGCGGTGGAAGTGGTCTCCAGCTACAAGTACTTGGGTGTACACATGAATGACAACCTCAGCTGGAGCAACAACACCACCAGCCTGATCAAGAAAGCTCATCAGAGACTCTACTTCCTCAGACGGCTGAGGCGAGCTGGTCTGGGAAGCTCAGTCCTCACCTCCTTCTACAGGTGTGCAGTGGAGAGCATCCTGTGCTCGAGCATCAATGTGTGGCATGGAGGCTGCACAGCTGCAGAAAGAAAAGCATTGCAGAGAGTGGTGAAGGCTGCACAGAAATCTGTTGGAATCAGTCTCCCCACCATCACAGACATCTACACCTCCAGATGCAGGAAGAGGGCCACCTGCATCATGAAGGACCCCACTCACCCAGCACACACACTTTTTGCCCCACTCCCCTCAGGAAGGAGGTTAAGGAGCATTAAGTGTAGAACCACTAGACTGAGGAACAGCTTCTACCCTGAGGCTGTTAGACTCACGAATCTCTAACTAGAATAATCACTGTGAAAAACCATATCATGTTGCTGCTGATCTGTTTCATGTTGCTGCTGATCTGTTTCAATGTTGATGTGTTCATGC
>NW_023629600.1:0-1895 GCF_014905685.2 Nematolebias whitei | reverse complement strand
TCTTTAACAAGCCTAACCTGCTGCACATCCTTTCCAGCCTGATCCCTGTGATTTGACAATTGGTACAAGTCCTTCTCACTTCTTTAGTGTCCAGCCTCCCCCACACCATCATATGCTTTCTGTTTTGCATTTGCTATCATCCTCTTTGCTCTACGTTGCATCTCCTTATATTCATGTCTCCTCTCTTCAGTCCTCTGTCACATTTCTTCTTGGCTAACCTCTTTCTTTGAATAGCTTCCATGTCATAGCATCTCATTCGGGCCTCTCTAACTTTATGTCCCAGTTGTTCAACCTGTGCTGTACCTCTGATGATCTCATTCCTAATCCTATCCAGTCACTCCTAAGGAGAACCTCAACGTCTTCATTTCTGCCACATCCAGTTCTTTCTCCTGTCTTTTTGTCAAAGTCACTGTATCCAGACCATACAACATAGCTGGTGGGGATGCTGTCTGCTCTGTGATACAGAGTCCTGATGACTCCTAACTTGTGCTCCAATGGGTGATGGGAGTCAAACTGCAAATACTGGTCTGTGTGGGTGGGTTTGCGGTACACCTCGGTTTGCACATGTTCTCTATCAGAGACTGAGACCTCACAGTCCAACAAAGCCAACCTGCCCTTTGGAGCACAAGTTAGGAGTCATCAGGACTCTGTACCACAGAGCAGACAGCGTCCCCACTAACTCAGGAGCCAGGCAGAAGGAGAAATCCTACACAAGACAGGCTCTAGAGCAATGTGGATATCCTAAGTGGACCTTCCTGAAAGCAGAGAAGAAACCCAAACAGGACTCCAGTCAGCCATCAGGTGAAAAGGAGGAACCCAGACCCAGATCAGTGGTCATTCCGTATGTTGAGGGGGTATCAGAGAAACTGAGACGTTTATTTTCTAAACATAACGTCCCAGTGGCTTTTAAACCCCAAAATACATTACGGCAAAGATTGGTTCATACCAAAGACCCAGTCCCCCAACACAAACAGAGTAATGTTGTGTATGCTGTTCAGTGTCAGGAGGGCTGTGATCAGTCTTACATCGGGGAAAATAAACAGCCACTGGCCAAAAGGATGGTCCAGCACAGAAGATCAACATCATCAGGCCAGGATTCTGCGGTCTACACTCATCTCCAGGCCAGCGGTCACTCTTTCAGGGATGAAGATGTTCACATCCTGGACAGAGAGGAACGATAGTTTGAGAGAGGAGTAAAGGAGACCATCTTTGTGAAAAGAAATTGTCCATCATTAAACAGGGCTGGAGGCCTCCGTGTTCAACTGTCCCCCTCTTACAATGCTGTGATTGCTAGTATCACTCAACCCTCTGTGAATAGTAAACAGCCATGAGTGTACTAATGATCCATTGTTAGGCTGGTGGTCCTTCTTGATCATGTGAGCAGCTGGTTTTGGTTGTCAGCAGCAAAACTGGTTGATCCACTCTGAGAAGGTGCTATTTAAGAGACTGAGCTGAATACAGCACCTCAGACTGAGGAAGTCTTTTGGATGAGAGATGAAACGTTTCTACATTTTTTTTGCTTTGTTGTTTTTTTTTTAATGTCCAGAGGACCAGATTGAACTTTTTTGGATTTTTCTACCTGGATTATTGCGCATGCATCAGGATATCTCTCCAAGACATTTCCAAACCTCCACTTGTATGCCATCAGGCCCTACTGCCTTCCCCATCTGTATTCTTTTCAGAGCTTTCCAAACTTCCCCCTCAATAACTTTTCCCACTTCCTGGTCCACAGCTTCAATGACCTCTTTACATTTTTCTGTTTCATTCTCTTCATTAATTAGCTCCTCAAAATACTTTTTCTATCTTTCCATCACAGTCTCCTAACTTGTTAGAACATTACCATTCCAATCTTTAACAAGCCTAACCTGCTGCACATCCTTTCCAGCCTGATCCCT
>NW_023629599.1:557-1895 GCF_014905685.2 Nematolebias whitei | reverse complement strand
GCTCCTCCAGGCTCCGAGACTTTGATCTTCCACGTCTGCTGCTCCTCATGGCTCAGAGACATCAATCTTCAACTTCCAAAGCTCCTCCAAGCTCTGAGACCTCAATCTTCCTCATCTACTGCTCTTGCAGGCTCTGAGACCTTGATTTTCAACTTTCCCTACTCTCCCATGCTCCGAGACCTCCATCTTCCACTTCCACTGCTCCTCCAGGCTCTGAGACCAAGTTCTTCCACTTCCACTGCTCCTCCAGGCTCTAAGACCTTGATCTTCGACTTTAACTGCTCCTTCTGGCTCCGAGACCTCAATCTTCAACTTCCACAGCTCTTCCAGGCTCTGAGACCTCAATCTTCCACATCTACTGCTCTCCAGGCTCCGAGAACTCGATCATCCACTTCCACAAGTCCTCCAGGCTCCAAGACCTAGATCTTCCATTTCTACTGCTCTCCCAAGCTCCGAGACAATTCCATTGCTCCTCCAGGCTCTGGGACCTCGATCTCTTACTTTCACTGCTTTCCCAGGCTCATAGATCTTGATTTTCAACTTCCACTACTCTCTCAGGATCCGAGTCCTCCATCTTCCACTTCCACTGCTCTCCCATGCTATGAGACCTCAGTCATCCACTTCTACTGCTCCTCTACGCTCTGAGACTACAATCTTCCACTTCTACTGCTCTCCCAGGCTCTGAGACCTCAATCTTCCACTGCTCCTCCAGGCTCCGAGATCTCGATCATCCACATCTACAGCTCCTCCATGCTCCGAGACCTTGATCTTCCACTTCTGCTGCTCCTCTTGGCTCCGAGACCTCAACCTTAAACTTCCACAGCTCCTCCAGGCTCCGGGACATCCATCTTCCACTTCCACTGTTCCTCCTGGATCCAAGACCTCAATCTTCACTTTCCACTGCTACTCCATGCTCCGAGACTTCAATCTTCCACTTCCACTGCTCACCCAAGCTCCGAGACACATCCATTGCTACTCCAGGCTCTGAGACCTCAATCTTCCACTTCCACTGCTCCTCCTGGCTCTGAGATCTCAATCTACCACTTCCACTGCTCCTCCAGGCTCCGAGACCTTGATCTTCCACTTCCACTGCTCTCCCAAGCTCCGAGACACTTCCATTGCTACTCCAGGCTCTGAGACCTCAATCTTCCACTTCCACTGCTCCTCCACGTTCTGATACCTCAATCTTCCACTTCTACTGCACTCCCAGTCTCCGAGACACTTCCATTGCTCTTCCTTGCTCGGAGACCTCGATATTCCACTTCCACTGCTCTCCCAGGTTCTGACACCACAATCTTCCACTTCCAATTCTCCTCCAGGCTCCTAGGCCTTGACCTT
>NW_023629599.1:0-457 GCF_014905685.2 Nematolebias whitei | reverse complement strand
CTTCCTCATCTACTGCTCTTGCAGGCTCTGAGACCTTGATTTTCAACGTCCACTTCTCTCCCATGCTCCGAGACCTCCAACTTCCACTTCCACTGCTCCTCCAGGCTCTGAGACCAAGTTCTTCCACTTCCACTGCTCCTCCAGGCTCTAAGACCTTGATCTTCGACTTTAACTGCTCCTTCTGGCTCCGAGACCTCAATCTTCAACTTCCACAGCTCCTCCAGGCTCTGAGACCTCAATCTTCCACATATACTGCTCTCCAGGCTCCGAGACCTCGATCATCCACTTCCATTGCTCCTCCAGGCTCCGAGACCTCGATAATCCACTTCCACTGCTACTCCAGGCTCCAAGACCTCGATCTTCCATTTCTACTGCTCTCCCAAACTCCGAGACAATTCCATTGCTCCTCCAGGCTCTGGGCCCTCGATCTTCTACTTTCACTGCTTCACCAGGCTCT
>NW_023629598.1:0-1895 GCF_014905685.2 Nematolebias whitei | reverse complement strand
AGTCATTGAAGGCCAAATGAATCCTTGAGCCCTGTTCAGCGATTATTAGCCACACACAGTTGAGATTGTTCCCATAGCCCTCTGGGTAGTCAGGAGACAATACCGTCCCCATGGGGGCGGTGAAGTTGGAGAAACAGGGGACTGCAAGACAAAATGTACATCATCGTGATCAGTGAATTATTAAACTTAAATATCTCCAGTAAGGGATTTTTTCTCTCTAGCTACAAAACTCTTTAAAGTATGCATTCTGCCAAACTAAACTCTGTTTGCCAATTCCTGTGGAACAATGTCACTATTGTATAAGTAGCTCAGCAATCAGGAGAAAGCACTGCTGGGGACCAAGTAGCTAGAGAAACATAAAACTGCTAGGGGTACGGCCATACTGCTGTAAAGGTGCACAGAAATGCTGTGTAGGGTTTTACTGGGTGCAGCTAACACGGAAAAGCAGCAGTGTACTTGTTTGTTATGGATATAACTCAGTTCATTCAAAGCTAAAACAGGAATTATGTTTGTCCTGACAAGAAATGATGCACTGTATAATGCAGGCTGCCTTGCACAGAGCGTAACACCGAGTCCTGATTTCATCTCTTTCAAACCAAGCCTGCACAACAAGGCATCCATATGCTATCAATTTCCCATTTTACATTTTCTAAACTGCTGGCTGTTTACTAACATCGAGCTACATGTTCAATTAACAACACAGTAATTAATCCTCCCGTAGCTTGGTGACAATGTGAACTTTCCAAGAGTGTAAGTAATTGCTTTATTTGCTGTCATGAAAAATGACTGCATGGAACTCACATATGCAGATGGGGATATTAGCTGACCACTGATTGTTGTTTTGGCACGTTATCATCCTCTCCCCAATGAGCTCGAATCCAAACTGGCATTCAAAGCGAAGAACATCTCCATTTAAAAACCCACTGCCCTCTTGGTAGCCATACAGAGGTGTGCCAGGGTCACCACAGCTCTCTTTGTCAATTTCTGTGGGTGAGGTGAAGAGGAGAGGAAGGATAGATGGGAGGAAATACAAGTTTGTATGTGGAGGGTGGGGTGGGGGAGGTAAAGGATCACATTATTAAAGTGCTTGAAGGAGCTTTATCTCAACATTATCTCTAAAGGTCCAACGGAAGAGTTTGAAATTTGGGCGGGGGAATAAATTTTAGAGGCAGACAGAGAAGACAGACTGGAATATAGACTTGTTGCATTTCCCAATGACAAAATGACAGACATGAAGTCAGAGTGGGAGAAGAACATTGCTGTTATGGTCTGTATACCCTTATAGTTGATCTTGAAGCCTATCGATCCCACACTTTCATCAGACTGGAGATGAAGCCACATCTGATGGGACATGCTTACAATCAGGTCTGGGACAAAGCTTCCGGTCAGCCTGCAGATAAAACAAGCAATACATTGATCATGTTCCATATTCCACAGGTCACCTCACCACACAATGGTGGGCAGAGATGCTAGGTGTCCTTTGACTCAAATCTTTGCTGATGGTGAATTTATGCAGACCATGTTGTAGCTGTAATTTAAACAAAAGGTTCACTTATGTCCCTGTTGTTGAGGGATTTGAACAACGTTTGTACTTTACAAGATGCATTTTTTTTTACTGGAATTGATCAGGGAATGCAAGTAAATTTAATGGTTTTGGTGCAAGATATTCAAGTGGGTAGGAGTGTAACTGTGGAGAACAGGTAGTTTTCTTTTTTTTGTCCGAGGCAACACAGAGTGACAATCCTGGCGAGCGGATCGAGCAATTTTATCAACTATGCAACGGTGATGTCAGGGGTGGTCAATGGTGGCCTTGTCTACTACAGATTAATCTTCCTCTACCCCAATATATATATATATCTTATATGAATATCTTGCACCAAAACCATTAAATTTAC
>NW_023629597.1:0-1896 GCF_014905685.2 Nematolebias whitei | reverse complement strand
AGTGGTGCCTGGTACAATGGGTCTGTTATTCAATTGAAACACAGCCTGCAACAAATTTACTTTCCAGTTTGTCAAATCATGTTTTTCATTTAATTTTCTCAGCATTTATTAGGCCCCAGCTGGGCATGGCTTCGAAGGCCTTCAACGCTGCTTGCAGCTTTAATTATTATTATTATTTTTCTTGGGACTTTTGGGACGCATTTTTGGAGGCCTTAGCATATCCCAAAACTCACCAAACTTCACCAAAACTTGTCCCCCTAGTAAAATTTTTGAACTGTAATGGATCCAAAAGTGGGCGTGGCCAAACTGCTCCACAGCGCCCCCTAACGTGAGATATGAAAACTGGTAAGTCCTAGAGAGCTGAAATTTGGTACATAGGTAGAACCCACCGAATCAAGAAAAAAAGTCTCTTGGAGGTATGCCTTAAACCCAACAGGAAGTCGGCCATTTTGGGTCAAAGGGTCAATTTTGGCCGTTTTTCACTTTTCGTACACGGCGAATTTGAACGAACTCCTCATAGGGATTTCGCTCAATCGGTTTCAAACCTTCGCCATTTTGCTCAGTAGGCATGGGGGACCTAAAGTTATCAAAACGGTGCAAACCGACGTATGTTGAGGGGGCGGGGGCGGACCTCAAAATTATGCTTCACGCCAAAAATTTCCAAACGCTACAACTTTCACGTTGAAAAACAGAATTGTACCAAATTTGGCACGAGTCATGCCTGTCCCATGGCCGACGATACCCTGAGGTCAAATTTTGACGCCATCAAAGCCCCGCCCCCTCAGAACAGGAAGTGACTTTTTTTGCTTGGAATGCTCCCTCCCTGACACTCTTGACCCAATCAGGATGATCCTGTGTTAGAAGGCAGATAACAAGTTGGTCTGACTTGCTTTGAAGCGCAAAGCGTTTCCCCTGGAGGATGTGGGCGTGGCGGCGTGGCGAAGTCAGAAGTGACGCCGTTACAATACGTTTGGCTCTGAATTCCACAGATTTGATCCGAGGTTCATGAAAATCACTATGATCGATCATTGCCCGCCCCTTGAACAGGAAACCATGATGACTGCGCAATAGCCTCTCTAGCGCCCCCTAGAATATTTTAAAACTTCAGCCCCAAGCCATTTTTCGACCGATAAATCTGAAACTCGGTGAACATGTGTATCTTCTCAGGACCTATGAAAAAGTCTCTTGGAGCTCCGGTCCAAACTCAACAGGAAGTCGGCCATTTTGGGTCAAAGGTTAATTTTTGGTCGTTTTGAACGGCAAATTTTAACGAACTCCTCCTAGGGATTTTGAAGGATTGACTTCAAACTTGGTTATTAGGCCTTTAAGACATTGGAGAGTAAAAGTTATCAAAAGCTTTGGGTTTCGTTTTGTTAAAGGGGCGTGGCCAGGCCTCAAAGTTGAGCTTCACGCCATAAATTTCCAAACGTTATAACTTTCAACTTGAAAGACAGATTTGCACCAAATTTGGCACGAGTCATCCCTGTCCCATGCCCGACGATACCCTGAGGTCATATTGTGACGTCATCAAAGCCCCGCCTCCTCAGAACAGGAAGTGACTTTTTTTGCTTGGAATGTTCCTTCTTTGACACCCTTCACATAATCAGGATGATCCTGTGTTAGAAGACAGATAAGATGGTCTGACTTGATTTAAACAACAAAACAGTTATAGCTGGAGAATGTGGGCGTGGCGCCATGGCGAATTAAAAAGTGACGCCGTTGCAATACGTTTGGCTCTAAATTGCACAGATTTGAACCCAGATGAACCAAAATCACTATGATTGATCATTATGCACATCTGAACAGGTTTCCATGATAAGTGGCCAAGAACCTCAACAGCGCCACCTAGATTCTTCTTACAGTTATATCTCAGTGATACAACATCCGATCTGAACC
>NW_023629596.1:1545-1896 GCF_014905685.2 Nematolebias whitei | reverse complement strand
ACGACTTGGAGGCCGCGTCCGGCGGCGTGGACGACTTGGAGGCCGCGGCAGGCGGCGTGGACGACTTGGAGGCCGCGGCAGGCGGCGTGGACGACTTGGGGACCGCGGGAGGCGGCGTAGACGGCGAGGAGACCGCGTCAGGCGGCGCAGAAACCTTGGAGGCCGCGTCAGGCGGCGTAGAGACCCCGGAGACCACAGCTGTTGGCGAAGAGGGCTTGGGGTCCACAGCTGGCGGCGAAGAGGGCTTGGAGTCCACAGCTGGCGGCGAAGAGAGCTTGGAGACCACAGCTGGTGGTGAAGAGAGCTTGGGGCTCTGGAGCACTGCAGCGTGCGACGAACATGGAGACGACC
>NW_023629596.1:1307-1445 GCF_014905685.2 Nematolebias whitei | reverse complement strand
TGGAGATGCTGAGAGCGCCGACCCCTTTGGAGATGCTGAGAGCGCCGACCCCTTTGGAGATGCTGAGAGCGCCGACCCCTTTGAAGATGCTGAGAGCGCCGACCCCTCTTGAGACTTGGAGAGCGCCGACCCCTCTTG
>NW_023629596.1:1007-1297 GCF_014905685.2 Nematolebias whitei | reverse complement strand
GCGCCGACCCCTCTTGAGACTTGGAGAGCGCCGACCCCTCTTGAGACGTGGAGAGCGCCGACCCCTCTTGAGACGTGGAGAGCGCCGAACCCTCTCGGGACTTGGAGGGCGGCGAGACCAGAAGAGCCGGAGCGGGCGGCGAGACCAGGAGAGCCGGAGCGGGAACCGGAGACAAAGCTGCAGCTGGAGAACCAGAGACCAGAGACGGAGCTGCAGCTGGAGAACCAGAGACCAGAGACGGAGCTGCAGCTGGAGAACCAGGAACCAGAGACAGAGCTGCAGCTGGAGAA
>NW_023629596.1:874-997 GCF_014905685.2 Nematolebias whitei | reverse complement strand
AGCTGGAGAACCAGGAACCAGAGACAGAGCTGCAGCTGGAGAACCAGAGACCAGAGACGGAGCTGCAGCTGGAGAGCCAGGAACCAGAGACAGAGCTGCAGCTGGAGAACCAGAGACCAGAGA
>NW_023629596.1:186-774 GCF_014905685.2 Nematolebias whitei | reverse complement strand
CTCCAGCTGCAGCTCCGTCTCTGGTCTCTGGTTCTCCAGCTGCAGCTGGAGAACCAGGAACCAGAGACAGAGCTGCAGCTGGAGAACCAGGAACCAGAGACAGAGCTGCAGCTGGTGAACCAGAGACCTGAGATGGGACTGCAGCTGGAGAACCAGGAACCAGAGACAGAGCTGCAGCTGGAGAACCATGAACCAGAGACTGAGCTGCAGCTGGTGAACCAGAGACCTGAGATGGGACTGCAGCTGGAGAACCAGGAACCAGAGACAGAGCTGCAGCTGGTGAACCAGAGACCTGAGATGGGACTGCAGCTGGAGAACCAGAGACCAGAGACGGGGCTGCAGCAGCAGGTGATGGAGAAGCCATGAACCCCTCCCTTCGTGAAGCTCTCCCCTTCTTGCGCTGGGTTCGGGGAGGACCAGCAGTTTGCCCCCCTCTCTCTGATGATTGCTTGGCCCCACCAGGTGGAAAGCGAGGAGGAGGTGGGCAGTGGGGTGCAGTGGCGCGGTGAGGTGGAGAGGGACGGAGAGGCTGTGAGGACCCAGGTTTAATGGCCAGGCGGGTCCCCCAAAATGGATTCCTCCTCTCCT
>NW_023629596.1:0-176 GCF_014905685.2 Nematolebias whitei | reverse complement strand
AGGCGGGTCCCCCAAAATGGATTCCTCCTCTCCTCCCTTTCTCTGTCCTTCTGGGCAGTCTTCTCTGCCTCACGGGCAAAAAACTCAAACAGAGTACTCATCCTCCCGCTGGGTTCTGGTCCGGTGATTCTGTCACGATCCTCAGTGTTGGAACCCAAATGCAGAGAGGCGAGCGA
>NW_023629595.1:0-1896 GCF_014905685.2 Nematolebias whitei | reverse complement strand
AAGGCTGGGAGTTTTTAAAAGCCTCAGGAATCTTTTGCAGGTGTTTAGAGTTACGTCGTTGATTCAGATGGTTAGGTTAATAGCTTGTTTAGAGAACCTTTTCATGATATGCTAATTTTTTGTGACAGGCATTTTGGGTTTTCATGAGCTGTATGCCATAATCATCAGTATTAAAACAATTAAAGACCTGAAATATTTCAGTTGGTGTGCAATGAATCTGAAATATATGAAAGTTTCATTTTTATCATTACATTATGGAAAATAATGACCTTTATCACAATATGCTAATTTTTTTAGAAGGACCTGTATGCTTTCAGAAGGTTGATGTCAACATCTGGACCTTCTCCTTTTGACCCTTTTAATCCAAATAATGGCATCTAGCCCTCAGCTCTTCTGCTGACACACCGTCCATCTCAGCTGGAGGCACTCCTGCCTGTATTAATGCCCTCCAGAAAGCAGAACGAGTAGGTCCCTGCATGTTATTCCGACCGTCCCTTCTCGGCCCATGACCCATGGGTTGACTAAATGTTTTTTCACGGTTTTCAGTTCTGTGTTTCTCTCTGTGTTCCAATCTCCGAGTGCACCCAGTTTCAACACTCGGCTACCCAACACACAGCGAGCGCATTCCTTAGACACAGTTGAAGCAATCTCTGCTCGCATTCCCCTAAGGTCACCCAATGCCCCTGTAAATCAGACCAATCCGATGCTCCAGGAAACATCTGTCGGGCTACCTCTACGTAAACTTCAAACAATGGTCTCGAGTCTTGCAAAGCTCTGACTCCCTGTCGATACGCTGAATTCATCTCTACCTTTATCCAACAGCCTAGCTACCCAAGCATTTGTGGGTTGTGCAGTCTGTTGTTTATATATTTTAGACAAGTGAGCAACCTCCTCGTCTCCCCAGATGTTACCGTCCCAACTCGACGGATCCCATCCAGTTCCCAAATGAGCAACAAAAGCCATATCAGTCATTCTGTTCAACTCGCGCCTCCTCGGGTGCCTGCTTCTGATTAAAAACCTCTGAATAGGTTTCTCATGCCTCCTCGGGCGCCTGTTTCTGACAGTATTTTCCAAGCAGTCGCACACACTCACATGCGACACGATAGCCCTGTCTTTCTGACCTCTATTGCCTGCAAAGCGATCAAAACATCACCCGGACTATCTGCTTTCAGAGAATCGTTCCAAGGCTCGGGGTGCCCCCCTCCACCTCTCAAACACAACGCTAACAACTGGAATGGGGCTTTTTCCCATCCCAGTACAAATTTTTCTCTGTTCAACTCGCGCCTCCTTGGGCACCTGCTTCAACTTTTTTTCTCAACTTTAATCTCTTTTTCCTTTTTGGTTTTAAACATTGCTCAGCCTCCCCGATATCCTGTTCGTGACACCAGAAATGTTCTATGAAATTATCTTAAACAAAGTACAGGTTCGGGTAAAATGATCGGAACAATGAATAAACACTCACAGGCTGTTTCTGCTAGAATAATAATGTGTCATTTTATTAGACCGTGTCACAATCCTCACAGTTGGAACCCATTTGCAGGGAGGCGAGCGAGGCAGGAGTTTAAATAAAAATAATTTATTTTAAACAACAAAACAAAAGGCTGTTGGTGCAGCACAACTTACTTTGGCAAAACAGGATCACAAACAAAACCTTGGAGGCCGCAGCTGGCGGCGTAGAAACCTTGGAGGCCGCAGCTGGCGGCGTAGAAACCTTGGAGGCCGCAGCTGGCGGCGTAGAAACCTTGGAGGCCGTAGCTGGCGGCGTAGAAACCTTGGAGGCCGCGTCCGGCGGCGTAGACGACTTGGAGGCCACGTCCGGCGGCGTAGACGACTTGGAGGCCGCGTCCGGCGGCGTAGACGACTTGGAGGCCGCGTCCGGCGGCGTAGACGACTTGG
>NW_023629594.1:0-1897 GCF_014905685.2 Nematolebias whitei | reverse complement strand
ACTCCAGGTTTAGACACTTCACAGACCAAAGATGCTGTACCTCCTTCCTCAGCAGCCACGTTTTCCAACTCTTTTTTGAAGAAAAGAGGAAACTCTGGGAACATTGGCAAGAAGTTCCTTTTTTTACACAACTTGTAATACAAGTAAGTGGGTTCACAATTAAAAGAAAGTTAATATAAAATGATAAGCAGATTTATGTGTCACACAAACCTTTTACTATCACATTAGCCGTGGTCTCTGCAGCTCCTGTTTGACATGAATAGCTGCCACTGTCCTCAGGTGTGAGATCTTTGATGTGGAGCTGGAGGAAGCAGCCATCCTGCTTCATCTCATACTTCCTGTTCGCTCTCAGTGGGAGCTTGTTCTTCTTCCATTGTACTGGTACACCTGGTTTAGATACCTCACAGCACAGAGAGGCTGAACCTCCCTCTTTAATGACAATATCTTTCAAAATCTCCTTGAAGACTGTTGGAAGCTCTGAGGACATGGGCAAATAGTGAAGACGAAATCAAGCAGCTTTAGTAAAGCATGTACTGTAGATTATGGAGCCGAAAACAGGAGTTATGACAATTTTTTTTCATTATTGATTGATGTATTAGCATTAAAACTGGTTTATTATGCAAACAAAGTAGATTAGGATGTTCAAAAAATGCTTGAACTATGTCTAAAAAATACCAAATATGAAGGCAAAACTAAATGTCCAGTGCATTGTATATGGCTGTATGTTTTGCCCTGTATATGGTACATACTGTAATATTTACTATAGTTTCAAATTCACCAACCTTTCACTGAAACAGCTGCAGTGGTCTCTGCACTTCCTGTTTGACATGTGTAGCTGCCGCTGTCTTCAGGTTTGAGATCCTTGATATCAAGCTGAATGAAGCAGCCTTCCTGCTTCATTTCATACTTCCTGCTGGATCTCAAAGGCATCTTATTTTTATGCCACTGCACTGAGACTCCAGGCTTGGACAGTTTGCAGCAGAGGGAGATTGTACCACCCACCTCAGCTTCCACATTTTGTACATCTTGCATAAAGAAAACAGGGGGTTCTGCAAATGATTATAAAAAAAGACGATATTATGCATGTCTTGTGTCTAGGGGTTGTGGTTTATGTTCATTGGTGTCTAATCCTTTCTGGTGTTGTGTTTTTGCCTGTGTTCCCCTGATCCTCTGTTTCTATGTATATAGGGTTTGTGCTTTCTTAGTATCTAGCTCCATCTTGTGTTGTATCTATGTCTTGCATCCTCAGTATCTGTCTTTGGCATCTGTGATTACTCACAGGAGCCTTCACTTTGTCTAACTGGTGTTTCCTATATTTAAGCCTGTGTGTTTTTCTCATTCCTTGTGAACTCCTTGTTACTCATCTACGTTTTGCTGCACTGACTGTTTTTGTAAATAAATTCTTTGTTTTATATTCTTCTGAATCCTCAACTGCCTGCCTGCACAACTGGGTTTACCAGCACCAGTCGTTACGACATTGTGATACAAATGGTTTTGAAACACCAACGAATGGTAGAGCAATACCAGAACTGAGACATTTTTTTTCCCATCTGTTAATAAATGGGTATTGAAAATACAAAATGGAATAGGTTGAATTAATAAACAGTCAATTGCAAGTACATAATTATTCATCATGTGAGAAAACATCAAGAAAAACAGCTTTCCAAATTTACAAACCTTTCACTGAAACAGTTGCAGTGGTCTCCGCACTTCCTGCTTGACATGTGTAGCTACCGCCGTCCTCAGATTTAAGATTGTTGATGTTGAGCTGAATAAGGCAGCCGTCCTGCACCACCTCAAACTTACTGCTGGTTCTCAGTGGCACCTTATTTTTCTTCCACTGCACTGATACTCCAGGTTTAGACACTTCACAGACCAAAGATGCTGTACCTCCTTC
>NW_023629593.1:0-1897 GCF_014905685.2 Nematolebias whitei | reverse complement strand
GTGCACTCTGTCCTTCATGGCCATAACAGCAACTAAAATCATTTTAAAAGCAGCTCACCAGATATAATTCAGTGTTAGACTTTTCTCCTCTGTCTCTTAATAAATACTTACCTAAATGTTTTTGCAGGTTTTGAATCGTCTTCTGCTGAACTTGATCCACCAGAAAGACTGTGTGGTTCACAGAGTTTCTGCACAAATCAAAATATGAAACTTTAAATTAAAATGTTCTGAGAGAACAAGTATCATTTTTATGCACACTAACCAGAAACCTCCAGTGATTTTGGTCGACATGGACAAATAACACAAAGCTCTTGTAATTCTCAACATTTACCAGTAAAAACAAACACTTGATGTTAAAATGCTATAAATGTCATTTCTGACATTAATGTACAATTTGAACTGTTATTTTTCCAAATGGTTATTGTCACTTAAAAATATTAAACATATAAATTATTTTAAATTAAACATTCCTGTTTTTTCTTGAACTATGTTGCATTTCAACGAGACAATAAATTTTCTGCACTAATGATGTGATTTCTGGTAAAGCCGTACTTACCCTCGCTGTTTCTACAACATCCTGAAGAACGAGCAATAAACACAGAAACTTAGGGACAATTCTATGGAAAATGTCCAACTTTGGAGGGCCTTTATTTTGAAATTCCACATGAGATCTTGGTGTCATCTGGTGAGCAACATCTGGAGATGTTCTACAGTCAGCCTGAAGTGAGACTGGTCACTGGAAACTAAGAATTTTGTTTTAATATTAATGGAAACTTCAGGGAAAACAATTTAACATTCTCACATCACGAACATACAAATAACCACAAAACAGAGACTAAAGTCAAATATTATGGATCATATTCACAGGTGGACATTAAAAATCATTTCTGAACATAGACCAGCAAGAATGACTTCAATCAACTCAAGTCAAAACATGAAAAACTCATTGTGGAGTTTTTTATTTATTTAACTTACAACACAAAAAGTTCTCGACTCTTTGGATATGGGGGCGAGATTGAAACTTTTTGTGGAAACAGCTGAGCAGAAATGTTGGTCCCGTTACAGCTTCCAGTGCTAACATGTGTTTTATGTACAGAGTTTGTACCAACAGGAGACACACATCAGCTTTTATTTTGAAAGAACCTTGCAAGTGTGACTACCTGGTGTTGTTAGCGCGTGCACAACCAACCGCATGCACAACCAACCGCATGAGCGCTGACTTTTTGAAGTGGAGGCTGCTGGACCGAAGTTTAATATTGAACAATTTGAATAGAAATTACAACCAAACCTGTTAGAGAACAAACATGTGGTTGGTGGAGGTCTGACGTGAAGTTCCTGCTCCTACACAGAAAAATAGAGACACAGTCACGAGACTAGATTATCCAAGCATGCGACGATACGTGACTGCTAACAGCTACACATGCTAACAGCTACACATGCTAACAGCTACAGACACTAACAGCTACAGATGTTAACAGCTACACAAGCTAACAGCTACACATGCTAACAACTACAGATGTTAACAGCTACACATGCTAACAGCTACAGACACTAACAGCTACAGACACTAAGAGCTACAGATGCTAACAGCTACAGATGCTAACAGCTACACATGCTAACAGCTACAGACACTAACAGCTACAGACACTAACAGCTACAGATGCTAACAGCTACAGATGCTAACAGCTACACACGCTAACAGCTACAGACACTACCAGCTACAGATACTAACAGCTACAGACACTAACAACCACACATGCTAACAGCTACAGACGTTAACAGCTACACATGCCAACAGCTACACATGCTAACAGCTACAGCTGCTAACAGCTACACATGCTAATAGCTAAACATGCTAACAGCAACAGACACTAACAGCTACAGATACTAACAGCAT
>NW_023629592.1:0-1897 GCF_014905685.2 Nematolebias whitei | reverse complement strand
TGGAACGTCTTCTGTGTTTGGAACGTCTTCTGTGTTTGGAACGTCTTCTGTGTTTGGAACGTCTTCAGTGTTTGGAACGTCTTCAGTTACTACAGATGTCATTAAACGGAGGATCCGGAAACCCTGGAATGTTTTTACGTATGTAAACAAAGCTGCTCACCAGGAACAACTTTCACTGCAGGTCAAACCAGAACCTAATGCTCAGAGGAAACTTACACAATACTTTGTATAATCAAACGGACAAATGAAGTTCGTGCGCTCAGATGAAGTTACAGAAACCAGGTGAGCATGAAAAACAAACATTTAACTTTTCCCAATGAAAGATGATTCTGGAAGGAACGCACTTCTCCTGCCGTCTGTCATGTCAGAGTCTGAACCTGAGATCATCTTCTTGTGAGAAGCGTTTGGTTAAACGCTGAAAAGAACTCTGGATGTTTGCTATCACTCAGAGTACATGTTGTGCATGACTCTCAGCTACTACCACGCCAAGTTTTACTTCAATATCTGTAACGTCTCCTGAGGTAAAACCATTCTTGTGAAGGCCATGTTCCATGAGCTGTGGCTGCCATCTTGAATTTGGTTGGCTCCAAAAGTGAATCAGCTGTTTTTGTACACCTGATGATTTTATAAAAGTTTCATTGAAATCCATCCTGTGGTTAATGTGATATTTTGCTAACAGAGGTGGTTGACTGTACCAGTTAATCCAAGCACAACTTGTTGCACTGAAAGTATGTGTCGGGGACAAGACTCAGCGGCTGCCACAGGAAATATCACACTTGAAAAGCAGCTGAATTAAAGCTTTGTTGTGTGTTTTCTATGATCTGTTGGCTGTGGTGGCCATTTTGAATCGGGTTGCATTTGAAAGGTAATCAGTTGTTGACGCCAACCTCATGATTATTTCCTGAAAGTTCCTTTGAAATCAGTGGTTCATATTTTTCTAAAAGACAGACGAGGAGACAAACACAACAAGACAATCCCAGACATGCAAAAACATGATCGCCCATCTCTTACTTTTTTTGACGGCAGACAAAAATGAATTCAAAGAACTAAACTTGCCCCAACACAGATGGACCGAATGCTTGGGATAACATGTCAAACCTCCTGTGGGAGCTCTCCTTGTTCATTTTTATTAAAACACGTTTCTGTCGAGACCGAGCTCAGTTTTCTGATTCCCCAGCTGCTGGTTTGTCTCCAGGTAGAGTGGACCGGGCCGTCTCGTACACTGACGTCATCATCACAGAGGAAGGGAACCCTCGAACGATCTGTGGTAAGAAGCTGAAAACTGCCCTTGAAACCAAACCTCAGTTAGAGATGAATGATGTGGATCTTAGAGTCCGGCTCCCTGCAGCCTGACTGAAGGAAACATCTTTTAAACACGACAGAAACCTTCAGATATTCACACAACTCACCTCTGTTTACTTTCAGTTGGTACCTAATAATCTGCCCTGCGGAGCTCCACTGGGTGTGGCTTTTTGCTGCTATGGAGGCTAAAAGGACCACCTTCTTTGTTAGCTCTTTAACTGTAATCACCATGGCAACACCAAACTATGAGGCAGCATGTGCGTTTGTTTTTGACATGGTGACTTCATAGAAAAGTCAAACTGTTTTTAATTTTACATTTTTTAAGTATCAAGTCAAATGTGAAAAGTTTACGTTTTAAAAGACGCTTTGAAAAATTCTTGTATCAAACGCATATTTTCATTACATATAATTTATAGTAAACTAATGTCTGAGTTAAAATGTGGCATTAAATGAAAGCTCCGAATATTTAACTTTATTTACAGCCAGCAGCTTGTGAAGTCAGGGAAACAGAAGATTTCCTCGTTTGAATGCAACAGAGAACAATTTTTAGAAGATTTCAGCGAAACAACAGAAGGTTTTGTGTTTTTCAGGGAGG
>NW_023629591.1:0-1898 GCF_014905685.2 Nematolebias whitei | reverse complement strand
TTGTCCCACTCTGGACCTGTCCTATGTCTCTCAGACTTTGTCCCACTCTGGACATGTCCTCTGTCTCTCAGGCTCCACCTGAACTCCAACCGACTGGTGGCCATCGACAGCCGCTGGTTCGAGTCCCTGCCGTCTCTGGAGATCCTGATGATTGGGGAGAATCCCCTGCTGGGCCTGAAGGAGAACAACTTCCTGCCTCTGGCCCGCCTCCACAGCCTAGTTCTGGCTGGAATGCGTCTGGTCTCGGTCCCGGCGGCGGCCTTCCTCGGCCTCGAGAACCTGGAGAGCCTCTCGTTCTACGACAACCGGCTCAGGTGGGTTTGAGGCCGCCTTAGTTCTGGTGGGTCCAAATGGGGTGCAGCTGACTTGTTTGTCCTCTCCACAGGTCCGTCCCTCGGGATGCTCTGAGCGTCCTCTCAAACCTGAAGTTCTTGGACCTGAACAGGAATCCCATCAGCCGGATTCAACGGGGAGACTTTCAGAACCTTCAGCATCTGGAGGAGCTCAGGTTCGAAACCAAGGATGGTTCTGATTCAGTAATTTTACCGAGACCAAGACGGCTCACTCTGACTGACCTGGTTCCCTGAGACTGACCCGGTTTACAGAGACTCACCCAGTTCATTGTGACCGACCTGATTCACCGAGGCTGACCCAGTTTACAAAGACTGACCCGGTTCATCCTGAGACTTATCTGGTTTACTGAGAGTGATCCTGTTCACCCTGACTGACCCGATTCACTGAGACTGACCCCTACGGCCCCTGCAGGGTCTGCTCAGAGACTCTGGTTCTGGTCATTAGGTTTCCTGTGGTGAAAAACTTGAACCCTATCAGATGTTTGGGTTTTCCTGGTCCTGCCAGATGTTTGGGTTTTGCTGGTTCTGCCAGATGTTTGGATTTTCATTGTTCTGACAGATGTTTGTGTTTTCCTGGTTCTGCCAGATGTTTGGGTTTACCTAGTAGTACCAGATGTTTGGGTTTTCCTGGTTTTGACAGATATTAAGGTTTTCCTGGTTCTGCCAGATGTTAAGGTTTTCTTTGTTCTGACAGATGTTTGGGTTTTCCATGTTCTACCAGATATTTGGGTTGTCAATGTTCTTCCAGATGTTTGGGTTTTCATTGTTCTGGCAGATGTTTGGGTGTTCCTGGTTCTGACAGATTTAGGGTTTTCCTGGTTCTGCCAGATGTTTGGGTTTTCTTGGTCCTGACAGATGTTTGGCTCTTTCAGGTCCTGCCAGATGTTTGTGTTTTCCTGGTCCTGCCAGATGTTTGTGTTTTCCTGGTTCTGCCAGATGTTTGTGTTTTCATTGTTCTGACGGATGTTTGTGTTTTCCTGGTTCTGCCAGATGTTTTGGTTTTTATTCTGCCAGATGTTTGGGTTTTCCTGGTTCTGCCAGGTTTTTGGGTTTTCATTGTTCTGCCAGATGTTTGGGTTTTCCTAGTTCTACCAGATGTTTGTGTTTTTCTGTTTCATACAGATGTTTGGGTTTTCCTGGTTCTGCCAGATGTTTGTGTTTTCCTGGTTCTGCTTCTGTCAATTTGAGTTCTTGTCTCCTTCAGTCTGAACAACATGGATGAGCTGCTGATGGTGGAGCGAGCAGCGTTCCAGAACCTTCCAGAACTCGTCAAACTGGAGCTGAGCCACAGTCCTCGGCTGTCCTACGTCGACCCGCGGGCCTTCAGGTGGTTCTTTCTTCAAGCTTTTATCCATGAATGAATAATGAACCCCTTCAGGCAGTTAAATCTTCTTCCTGTCCCCCCCACAGTGACGTACCCTCCCTCCGATCTCTCCTCCTGCATAACAACCAGCTGAGCCTCCTCTCCGGGGACCTCCTTTCAGCACTCCCCTCCCTTGAGGAGGTGTCTCTGCGCTCCAACCCCCTGCGGTGTGACTGTCTAAA
>NW_023629590.1:0-1898 GCF_014905685.2 Nematolebias whitei | reverse complement strand
TTGTCCCACTCTGGACCTGTCCTATGTCTCTCAGACTTTGTCCCACTCTGGACATGTCCTCTGTCTCTCAGGCTCCACCTGAACTCCAACCGACTGGTGGCCATCGACAGCCGCTGGTTCGAGTCCCTGCCGTCTCTGGAGATCCTGATGATTGGGGAGAATCCCCTGCTGGGCCTGAAGGAGAACAACTTCCTGCCTCTGGCCCGCCTCCACAGCCTAGTTCTGGCTGGAATGCGTCTGGTCTCGGTCCCGGCGGCGGCCTTCCTCGGCCTCGAGAACCTGGAGAGCCTCTCGTTCTACGACAACCGGCTCAGGTGGGTTTGAGGCCGCCTTAGTTCTGGTGGGTCCAAATGGGGTGCAGCTGACTTGTTTGTCCTCTCCACAGGTCCGTCCCTCGGGATGCTCTGAGCGTCCTCTCAAACCTGAAGTTCTTGGACCTGAACAGGAATCCCATCAGCCGGATTCAACGGGGAGACTTTCAGAACCTTCAGCATCTGGAGGAGCTCAGGTTCGAAACCAAGGATGGTTCTGATTCAGTAATTTTACCGAGACCAAGACGGCTCACTCTGACTGACCTGGTTCCCTGAGACTGACCCGGTTTACAGAGACTCACCCAGTTCATTGTGACCGACCTGATTCACCGAGGCTGACCCAGTTTACAAAGACTGACCCGGTTCATCCTGAGACTTATCTGGTTTACTGAGAGTGATCCTGTTCACCCTGACTGACCCGATTCACTGAGACTGACCCCTACGGCCCCTGCAGGGTCTGCTCAGAGACTCTGGTTCTGGTCATTAGGTTTCCTGTGGTGAAAAACTTGAACCCTATCAGATGTTTGGGTTTTCCTGGTCCTGCCAGATGTTTGGGTTTTGCTGGTTCTGCCAGATGTTTGGATTTTCATTGTTCTGACAGATGTTTGTGTTTTCCTGGTTCTGCCAGATGTTTGGGTTTACCTAGTAGTACCAGATGTTTGGGTTTTCCTGGTTTTGACAGATATTAAGGTTTTCCTGGTTCTGCCAGATGTTAAGGTTTTCTTTGTTCTGACAGATGTTTGGGTTTTCCATGTTCTACCAGATATTTGGGTTGTCAATGTTCTTCCAGATGTTTGGGTTTTCATTGTTCTGGCAGATGTTTGGGTGTTCCTGGTTCTGACAGATTTAGGGTTTTCCTGGTTCTGCCAGATGTTTGGGTTTTCTTGGTCCTGACAGATGTTTGGCTCTTTCAGGTCCTGCCAGATGTTTGTGTTTTCCTGGTCCTGCCAGATGTTTGTGTTTTCCTGGTTCTGCCAGATGTTTGTGTTTTCATTGTTCTGACGGATGTTTGTGTTTTCCTGGTTCTGCCAGATGTTTTGGTTTTTATTCTGCCAGATGTTTGGGTTTTCCTGGTTCTGCCAGGTTTTTGGGTTTTCATTGTTCTGCCAGATGTTTGGGTTTTCCTAGTTCTACCAGATGTTTGTGTTTTTCTGTTTCATACAGATGTTTGGGTTTTCCTGGTTCTGCCAGATGTTTGGGTTTTCCTGGTTCTGCTTCTGTCAATTTGAGTTCTTGTCTCCTTCAGTCTGAACAACATGGACGAGCTGCTGATGGTGGAGCGAGCAGCGTTCCAGAACCTTCCAGAACTCGTCAAACTGGAGCTGAGCCACAGTCCTCGGCTGTCCTACGTCGACCCGCGGGCCTTCAGGTGGTTCTTTCTTCAAGCTTTTATCCATGAATGAATAATGAACCCCTTCAGGCAGTTAAATCTTCTTCCTGTCCCCCCCACAGTGACGTACCCTCCCTCCGATCTCTCCTCCTGCATAACAACCAGCTGAGCCTCCTCTCCGGGGACCTCCTTTCAGCACTCCCCTCCCTGGAGGAGGTGTCTCTGCGCTCCAACCCCCTGCGGTGTGACTGTCTAAA
>NW_023629589.1:1133-1898 GCF_014905685.2 Nematolebias whitei | reverse complement strand
CAGGTAATGACCGCAGAAGGAGTCATTAACCTAAAACTGAACTGGAACCAACGAGAACTGGTCCACCCGTTTTTCGTTATCCAAAACTTACCACATGCATCCTACATAGGCTCTGACATTTTGGTAAGGCTAGGTGTCCATGTGGACACCATCAACAAGGTGCTGTGGTCCCTGAAACCAGCCACAAAGGATCCTCCTGTGCTAGACACAGCGAGCCTTAAGGCTGGGCAGACCATTCCAGAGGCCTGCCAGGTTGCTAGCAACCAAGACACCACAGTACCACCTCAGGTGATTAACCTAATGGTGCGAATCCACATAATAGCTGGACAAGCTATTAGCCATAAACAGGCATATTTTCAACCCTCTCCTGCATTTTTCAACTTGGGACTGTCCGTGGAAGCCACGAACCAGGTGAGTCTTGACTCCAGGACCACATCTATTGCTGTGTGTAACACTGGCATGGATGAGGTGCTGATCCCAAAAAACACTATGCTAGGATGGTTGATTTCAACTGACTTTCATGATTTTGAACTAGGCATTCCATTTCTGGGAGGACTCCCAGATAACCTGGTACCGAGTCAGGAAGCTGGGCCAGTATGGTTCACAGAACCAACACAGGCCATAGCTCTTTTCTCAACCAATGACGTCGACCAAGGACCTCAAACCTATGGTGTCTTACCCATAGACAGGCCCGACGACTCAGAAAGGGATTCATTGGAGCTCCCCAAGGAGCAAGAACCCTTATCACTCTCATCACAGATTGAT
>NW_023629589.1:0-1033 GCF_014905685.2 Nematolebias whitei | reverse complement strand
GACCTCAAACCTATGGTGTTTTACCCATAGACAGGCCCGACGACTCAGAAAGGGATTCGTTGGAGCTCCCCAAGGAGCAAGAACCCTTATCAGTCTCATCACAGATTGATCAGGTGGTCGCACAAGCCGACGCTCTGACATCTGATGAAGAAAGAGACAAACTACGCCAAGTTCTTCTAAAATATGAAAAGTCATTTTCAACTGATTCAACAGATTGTGGGTTGACCTCACTCCATGCAGTGAGAATCCCAACCCCACTCAATGCACCGCCAACATTTGTCAGACAATACAAGATCCCTCTGGCGGCACACCAGCCTGTCCAGGAGATCATTGATGACCTTTTGGTCAAAGGTATAATCAGACAATGTAATAGCACCTACTCTGCGCCTCTATGGCCAGTTTTAAAACCAAATGGTAAGTGGAGACTTACCATAGACTACAGGAAGCTAAATAAACAAGTACCTTTATCCAGGTGGCCAATGACTCAGCTCCATCAGGAACTGCCAAAGGTCACCGATGGTAAGTACTTCTCGACCCTCGACGTCGCCTCTGGTTTTTGGACCATCCCTGTGCGCGCCGAGGACCAACACAAACTAGCTTTCACTTTTGGCAGCCGACAATACACCTTTACCAGGTGTCCCTTTGGCTACGCTAACTCACCTGCAGAGTTCAACATCTTTTTGAACAAAGCATGTCCAGACGCCCACGAGCGTGGGACACTGATCTACGTGGACGACATCCTTTTGAGGCAGCCAACACTGGACTCCCATTTGGCTGAGATCGACCACGTCCTAAATCAGCTAACAACTGCTGGTGCTAAAATCTCACTGTCAAAGTGCCAGTGGTGCAGAACCAAAGTGGACTACGTTGGCCTCTTAGTAGGTCCAGACGGAGTACAACCACAATTGACTCGCACCCAAGGCCTAGACAACCTCAAAGTCCCAACCAATCTCAAAGAACTACAGAGTTTCTTGGGAGTGTGTAACTACTCTCGCCAGTTCATAGAGCATTATGCGGATCTCGCAAAACCACT
>NW_023629588.1:0-1898 GCF_014905685.2 Nematolebias whitei | reverse complement strand
AGCAATCACTGTGCGAGGGGCGGGGGACACCCTGGACGGGTCTCCAGTCCATCACAGGGACACATAGAGACAAACGAGACAAACAACCAGTCACTCTCTCACTCACACCTAGAGACAATTTACCAATCAGCCTAACATGCATGTTTTTGGTCTATGGGAGGAAACTGGAGCACCCGGAGAAATCCCACGCATGCACGGAGAGAACATGCAAATTCCACCCAGAAAGGCCCCCGGACCGGGGTTTGAACCGGTAACCTTCTTGCTGAGAGGCAGCAGCTCTAGCAGTTGTGCCACCACGCTGCCCTTTTGTTACTCATTTAAAACTTTCCTACAAGACTGTTGCTTACATGCAGGTTTTTCTATTTTATTGAACCCAAAACTATTTCAACCATGACCAAAAAAAGTCCATGCTCAATAATCCAGGTATACAATCCAACAATTTTCAGTCAGGTCATCTGGACAGTTTCTTTTTTTGCTGAAACGTTTCACCTTCCATCCAGAAGGCTTCATCAGTCAAGGAAACACACAACAAAACTGATTCTTTCCCCAACAGCTTACTCCAAAGTGGAACAAACCAGTTATGTTGGTGCTAAGATGGTGTCTTTGGCACGCCCCCTCCTCTTGTGCCGGCCCTCTTCCTCGTCAACAGTAATGTCAAACTGGTTCAAAACCAAACTGGTTTGTTTCCTTGACTGATGAAGCCTTCCGGATAGAAGGTGAAACTTTTCAGCAAAAAAAAAAAAAAGAAACCGTCCAGATGACCTGACTGAAAAATGTTGGATATTTCCACCATGAACGATTAGCAGGGGGGCCGAGATGGGGTAGAGGTAGGGCAGCCGACCCAGGACCAGAAGGTCCCAGGTTCAATCCCAGCCATTCCCACAAGTCGTAGTGTCTCTGAGCAAAACACCTACTCCCTAATTGTTCCCCGGGCGCCTACATAGCTGCCCACCGCTCCACCTGGGTGTATCCCAGGTGTGATGTGTTCATGTAGAGAACTAATTTCATCATTGTATGGGAACATACAGTGATGACAACACATAACACTTATCAAATGTTACCTTTGATTAGTTCGTTTTTACTCGACTGCACTCAAACGATACACCGAGCTACATTAAATCTTGTGACTGGCTGCATTTGGAGAAAAAAGAAAGTCTGGTTGTTGACAGCAAAATACAATTACAACAAATAATCTCTGAGCAGTAACTGACAAGTTATACAACCTGTCCACCAGGAGAATGACGAGACCAAGTAGGACTGGCAATATGACCTAAAATTAATATTGTGATATCCTATAGCCATAGCTAAATCCCAATACACTAATATCTACTGTGATATCTTAAAGACAGCTCTTAATCAATATATTCATGTTTAATTTAACTTTATAATCTAGTGCAGTGGTAAACCAAAAGTATCTTGTTCCCTCAATGAGGTCAAACAAACAAGCTGTCCCTAGACGTGTTCAAACGGCAGAAGTGACTTTTAACCAGAGGTGGAAAGAGTACTGAACATTTTTACTCAAGTACAAGTACTGTTACTCTGTTTAAATTGTACTCAATTACAAGTAAAAGTACTGGTGTTATAAAATACTTACGTAAAAGTACAAAATACTCTCCTCAAAACTATTTAGAGTATTAATTACTTTTTAACCACTTGATGTTTGATTGTGTTGTCACTAGAAGTCATTCAGTTTGATTTACTGTATATATTCGCTACATTCAAAGTTCATTTCTCAGAAGCTCCGTCTTATTTTAGTACCAGACAAACCGATGGCAGTGACAATATCTAAGAGCTTTGCATACTTAGCCAAACTAATAACTCACATGTAGTGAACTAGGCCTCCGATCAAACCTGCCTCTGAAGACCTTCATGGGACAGGAACTGTTATTTCATTGATT